>NW_027634860.1:0-88918 GCF_949748355.1 Melanostigma gelatinosum | reverse complement strand
AAAAAAAAATATTTTTTTAGTTACTTTGGAAAAAAAAATATTTTTTTAGTTTCTTTGGAAAAAAAAAAATATTTTTAGTTACTTTGGAAAAAAAAATATTTTTTTAGTTTCTTTGGAAAAAAAAATATTTTTTTAGTTACTTTGGAAAAAAAAATATTTTTTTAGTTACTTTGGAAAAAAAAAATTTTTTTAGTTACTTTGGAAAAAAAAATTTTTTTTAGTTTCTTTGGAAAAAAAAATATTTTTTTAGTTACTTTGGAAAAAAAATATTTTTTTAGTTACTTTGGAAAAAAATATATTTTTTTAGTTACTTTGGAAAAAAAAATATTTTTTTAGTTACTTTGGAAAAAAAATATTTTTTTAGTTACTTTGGAAAAAAAAATATTTTTTTAGTTACTTTGGAAAAAAAAATATTTTTTTAGTTACTTTGGGAAAAAAAATATTTTTTTAGTTACTTTGGAAAAAAATATATTTTTTTAGTTACTTTGGAAAAAAAAATATTTTTTTAGTTACTTTGGAAAAAAAAATATTTTTTTAGTTACTTTGGAAAAAAAAATATTTTTTTAGTTACTTTGGAAAAAAAAATATTTTTTTAGTTACTTTGGAAAAAAAAATATTTTTTTAGTTACTTTGGAAAAAAAATATTTTTTTAGTTACTTTGGAAAAAAAAATATTTTTTTAGTTACTTTGGAAAAAAAAATATTTTTTTAGTTACTTTGGAAAAAAAAATATTTTTTTAGTTACTTTGGAAAAAAAAATATTTTTTTAGTTACTTTGGAAAAAAAAATATTTTTTTAGTTACTTTGGGAAAAAAAATATTTTTTTAGTTACTTTGGAAAAAAAATATTTTTTTAGTTACTTTGGAAAAAAAAAATATTTTTTTAGTTACTTTGGAAAAAAAATATTTTTTTAGTTACTTTGGAAAAAAAATTATTTTTTTAGTTACTTTGGGAAAAAAAATAATTTTTTAGTTACTTTGGAAAAAAAAAATTTTTTTTAGTTACTTTGGAAAAAAAAATATTTTTTTAGTTTCTTTGGAAAAAAAAATATTTTTTTAGTTACTTTGGAAAAAAAATATTTTTTTTAGTTACTTTGGAAAAAAAAATATTTTTTTAGTTTCTTTGGAAAAAAAAAATTTTTTAGTTACTTTGGAAAAAAAAATATTTTTTAGTTACTTTGGAAAAAAAATTTTTTTTTTAGTTACTTTGGAAAAAAATATTTTTTTTTAGTTACTTTGGAAAAAAAAATATTTTTTTAGTTTCTTTGGAAAAAAAAATATTTTTTTAGTTACTTTGGAAAAAAAAATATTTTTTTAGTTACTTTGGAAAAAAAAATATTTTTTTAGTTACTTTGGAAAAAAAAATATTTTTTTAGTTACTTTGGAAAAAAAATATTTTTTTAGTTACTTTGGAAAAAAAAATATTTTTTTAGTTATTTTGGAAAAAAAAATATTTTTTTAGTTTCTTTGGAAAAAAAAAAATTTTTTTAGTTACTTTGGAAAAAAAAATATTTTTTTAGTTTCTTTGGAAAAAAAAAAAATTTTTTAGTTACTTTGGAAAAAAAAATATTTTTTTAGTTTCTTTGGGAAAAAAAATATTTTTTTAGTTACTTTGGAAAAAAAATATTTTTTTAGTTACTTTGGAAAAAAAAATATTTTTTTAGTTACTTTGGAAAAAAAAATATTTTTTTAGTTTCTTTGGAAAAAAAAATATTTTTTTAGTTACTTTGGGAAAAAAAATATTTTTTTAGTTACTTTGGAAAAAAAAATATTTTTTTAGTTACTTTGGAAAAAAAAATTTTTTTTTAGTTACTTTGGAAAAAAAAATATTTTTTTAGTTACTTTGGAAAAAAAAATATTTTTTTAGTTACTTTGGAAAAAAAAATATTTTTTTAGTTACTTTGGAAAAAAAAATATTTTTTTAGTTACTTTGGAAAAAAAAATATTTTTTTAGTTACTTTGGAAAAAAATATATTTTTTTAGTTACTTTGGAAAAAAAATATTTTTTTAGTTACTTTGGAAAAAAAAAAAATTTTTTAGTTACTTTGGAAAAAAAAATTTTTTTTTAGTTTCTTTGGAAAAAAAAAAATTTTTTTAGTTACTTTGGAAAAAAAAAAATTTTTTAGTTACTTTGGAAAAAAAAATATTTTTTTAGTTACTTTGGGAAAAAAAATATTTTTTTAATTACTTTGGAAAAAAAAATATTTTTTTAGTTACTTTGGAAAAAAAAAATTGTTTTTAGTTACTTTGGAAAAAAAAATATTTTTTTAGTTACTTTGGAAAAAAAAATTTTTTTTTAGTTACTTTGGAAAAAAAAAAAATTTTAGTTACTTTGGAAAAAAAAATTTTTTTTAGTTTCTTTGGAAAAAAAAATATTTTTTTAGTTACTTTGGAAAATTTTTTTTTTTTTTAGTTACTTTGGAAAAAAAATATTTTTTTAGTTACTTTGGAAAAAAAAAATATTTTTAGTTACTTTGGGAAAAAAAATATTTTTTTAGTTACTTTGGGAAAAAAAATATTTTTTTAGTTACTTTGGAAAAAAAAATATTTTTTTAGTTTCTTTGGAAAAAAAAATATTTTTTTTGTTACTTTGGAAAAAAAAATATTTTTTTAGTTACTTTGGAAAAAAAAATATTTTTTTAGTTACTTTGGAAAAAAAAATATTTTTTTAGTTACTTTGGAAAAAAAAAATTTTTTTAGTTACTTTGGAAAAAAAAATA
Source organism: Melanostigma gelatinosum (assembly GCF_949748355.1). Lineage (NCBI taxonomy): Eukaryota > Metazoa > Chordata > Actinopteri > Perciformes > Zoarcidae > Melanostigma > Melanostigma gelatinosum. The sequence continues at coordinate 86,200 of NW_027634860.1, read as the reverse complement.
TTTTTTTAGTTACTTTGGAAAAAAAAATATTGTTTTAGTTACTTTGGAAAAAAAAATATTTTTTTAGTTACTTTGGAAAAAAAAATATTTTTTTAGTTACTTTGGGAAAAAAAATATTTTTTTAGTTACTTTGGAAAAAAAAATATTTTTTTAGTTACTTTGGAAAAAAAATATTTTTTTTGTTACTTTGGAAAAAAAAATATTTTTTTAGTTTCTTTGGAAAAAAAAATATTTTTTTAGTTACTTTGGAAAAAAAATAATTTTTTTGTTACTTTGGAAAAAAAAATATTTTTTTTGTTACTTTGGAAAAAAAAATATTTTTTTAGTTACTTTGGAAAAAAAAATATTTTTTTAGTTTCTTTGGAAAAAAAATTATTTTTTTAGTTACTTTGGAAAAAAAAATATTTTTTTAGTTACTTTGGAAAAAAAAATATTTTTTTAGTTACTTTGGAAAAAAAAATATTTTTTTAGTTACTTTGGAAAAAAAAATATTTTTTTAGTTACTTTGGGAAAAAAAATATTTTTTTAGTTACTTTGGGAAAAAAAATATTTTTTTAGTTACTTTGGAAAAAAATATATTTTTTTAGTTACTTTGGGAAAAAAAATATTTTTTTAGTTACTTTGGGAAAAAAAATATTTTTTTAGTTACTTTGGAAAAAAAAATATTTTTTTAGTTACTTTGGAAAAAAAAATATTTTTTTAGTTTCTTTGGAAAAAAAAATATTTTTTTAGTTACTTTGGAAAAAAAAATATTTTTTTAGTTACTTTGGAAAAAAAAATATTTTTTTAGTTACTTTGGAAAAAAAAATATTTTTTTAGTTACTTTGGAAAAAAAAATATTTTTTTAGTTACTTTGGGAAAAAAAATATTTTTTTAGTTACTTTGGAAAAAAAAATATTTTTTTAGTTTCTTTGGAAAAAAAAAAAAATTTTTAGTTACTTTGGAAAAAAAAATTTTTTTTTAGTTACTTTGGAAAAAAAAATTTTTTTTTAGTTACTTTGGAAAAAAAAATATTTTTTTAATTACTTTGGAAAAAAAAATTTTTTTTTAGTTACTTTGGAAAAAAAAATATTTTTTTAGTTACTTTGGGAAAAAAAATATTTTTTTAGTTACTTTGGAAAAAAAAATATTTTTTTAGTTTCTTTGGAAAAAAAAAAAATTTTTTAGTTACTTTGGAAAAAAAAATATTTTTTTAGTTTCTTTGGAAAAAAAAATATTTTTTTAGTTACTTTGGAAAAAAAAATATTTTTTTAGTTACTTTGGAAAAAAAAATATTTTTTTAGTTACTTTGGAAAAAAAAATATTTTTTTAGTTACTTTGGAAAAAAATATATTTTTTTAGTTTCTTTGGAAAAAAAAATATTTTTTTAGTTACTTTGGAAAAAAAAATTTTTTTTTAGTTACTTTGGAAAAAAAAATATTTTTTTAGTTACTTTGGAAAAAAAAATATTTTTTTAGTTACTTTGGAAAAAAAAATATTTTTTTAATTACTTTGGAAAAAAAAATATTTTTTTAGTTACTTTGGAAAAAAATTTTTTTTTTTAGTTACTTTGGAAAAAAAAATATTTTTTTAGTTACTTTGGAAAAAAAATAATTTTTTTAGTTACTTTGGAAAAAAAAAAATTTTTTAGTTACTTTGGAAAACAAAATTTTTTTTTAGTTTCTTTGGAAAAAAAAATATTTTTTTAGTTACTTTGGAAATTTTTTTTTTTTTTTAGTTACTTTGGAAAAAAAAATATTTTTTTAGTTTCTTTGGAAAAAAAAATATTTTTTTTGTTACTTTGGAAAAAAAAATATTTTTTTAGTTACTTTGGAAAAAAAAATATTTTTTTAGTTACTTTGGAAAAAAAAATATTTTTTTAGTTACTTTGGAAAAAAAAATATTTTTTTAGTTACTTTGGAAAAAAAAATATTGTTTTAGTTACTTTGGAAAAAAAAATATTTTTTTAGTTACTTTGGAAAAAAAAATATTTTTTTAGTTACTTTGGGAAAAAAAATATTTTTTTAGTTACTTTGGAAAAAAAAATATTTTTTTAGTTACTTTGGAAAAAAAATATTTTTTTTGTTACTTTGGAAAAAAAAATATTTTTTTAGTTTCTTTGGAAAAAAAAATATTTTTTTAGTTACTTTGGAAAAAAAATAATTTTTTTGTTACTTTGGAAAAAAAAATATTTTTTTTGTTACTTTGGAAAAAAAAATATTTTTTTAGTTACTTTGGAAAAAAAAATATTTTTTTAGTTTCTTTGGAAAAAAAATTATTTTTTTAGTTACTTTGGAAAAAAAAATATTTTTTTAGTTACTTTGGAAAAAAAAATATTTTTTTAGTTACTTTGGAAAAAAAAATATTTTTTTAGTTACTTTGGAAAAAAAAATATTTTTTTAGTTACTTTGGGAAAAAAAATATTTTTTTAGTTACTTTGGGAAAAAAAATATTTTTTTAGTTACTTTGGAAAAAAATATATTTTTTTAGTTACTTTGGGAAAAAAAATATTTTTTTAGTTACTTTGGGAAAAAAAATATTTTTTTAGTTACTTTGGAAAAAAAAATATTTTTTTAGTTACTTTGGAAAAAAAAATATTTTTTTAGTTTCTTTGGAAAAAAAAATATTTTTTTAGTTACTTTGGAAAAAAAAATATTTTTTTAGTTACTTTGGAAAAAAAAATATTTTTTTAGTTACTTTGGAAAAAAAAATATTTTTTTAGTTACTTTGGAAAAAAAAATATTTTTTTAGTTACTTTGGGAAAAAAAATATTTTTTTAGTTTCTTTGGAAAAAAAAATATTTTTTTAGTTACTTTGGAAAAAAAAATTTTTTTTTAGTTACTTTGGAAAAAAAAATATTTTTTTAGTTACTTTGGAAAAAAAAATATTTTTTTAGTTACTTTGGAAAAAAAAATATTTTTTTAATTACTTTGGAAAAAAAAATATTTTTTTAGTTACTTTGGAAAAAAATTTTTTTTTTTAGTTACTTTGGAAAAAAAAATATTTTTTTAGTTACTTTGGAAAAAAAATAATTTTTTTAGTTACTTTGGAAAAAAAAAAATTTTTTAGTTACTTTGGAAAACAAAATTTTTTTTTAGTTTCTTTGGAAAAAAAAATATTTTTTTAGTTACTTTGGAAATTTTTTTTTTTTTTTAGTTACTTTGGAAAAAAAAATATTTTTTTAGTTTCTTTGGAAAAAAAAATATTTTTTTTGTTACTTTGGAAAAAAAAATATTTTTTTAGTTACTTTGGAAAAAAAAATATTTTTTTAGTTACTTTGGAAAAAAAAATATTTTTTTAGTTACTTTGGAAAAAAAAATATTTTTTTAGTTACTTTGGAAAAAAAAATATTGTTTTAGTTACTTTGGAAAAAAAAATATTTTTTTAGTTACTTTGGAAAAAAAAATATTTTTTTAGTTACTTTGGGAAAAAAAATATTTTTTTAGTTACTTTGGAAAAAAAAATATTTTTTTAGTTACTTTGGAAAAAAAATATTTTTTTTGTTACTTTGGAAAAAAAAATATTTTTTTAGTTTCTTTGGAAAAAAAAATATTTTTTTAGTTACTTTGGAAAAAAAATAATTTTTTTGTTACTTTGGAAAAAAAAATATTTTTTTTGTTACTTTGGAAAAAAAAATATTTTTTTAGTTACTTTGGAAAAAAAAATATTTTTTTAGTTTCTTTGGAAAAAAAATTATTTTTTTAGTTACTTTGGAAAAAAAAATATTTTTTTAGTTACTTTGGAAAAAAAAATATTTTTTTAGTTACTTTGGAAAAAAAAATATTTTTTTAGTTACTTTGGAAAAAAAAATATTTTTTTAGTTACTTTGGGAAAAAAAATATTTTTTTAGTTACTTTGGGAAAAAAAATATTTTTTTAGTTACTTTGGAAAAAAATATATTTTTTTAGTTACTTTGGGAAAAAAAATATTTTTTTAGTTACTTTGGGAAAAAAAATATTTTTTTAGTTACTTTGGAAAAAAAAATATTTTTTTAGTTACTTTGGAAAAAAAAATATTTTTTTAGTTTCTTTGGAAAAAAAAATATTTTTTTAGTTACTTTGGAAAAAAAAATATTTTTTTAGTTACTTTGGAAAAAAAAATATTTTTTTAGTTACTTTGGAAAAAAAAATATTTTTTTAGTTACTTTGGAAAAAAAAATATTTTTTTAGTTACTTTGGGAAAAAAAATATTTTTTTAGTTACTTTGGAAAAAAAAATATTTTTTTAGTTTCTTTGGAAAAAAAAAAAAATTTTTAGTTACTTTGGAAAAAAAAATTTTTTTTTAGTTACTTTGGAAAAAAAAAATTTTTTTTAGTTACTTTGGAAAAAAAAATATTTTTTTAATTACTTTGGAAAATTTTTTTTTTTTTTAGTTACTTTGGAAAAAAAATATTTTTTTAGTTACTTTGGAAAAAAAAAATATTTTTAGTTACTTTGGGAAAAAAAATATTTTTTTAGTTACTTTGGGAAAAAAAATATTTTTTTAGTTACTTTGGAAAAAAAAATATTTTTTTAGTTTCTTTGGAAAAAAAAATATTTTTTTTGTTACTTTGGAAAAAAAAATATTTTTTTAGTTACTTTGGAAAAAAAAATATTTTTTTAGTTACTTTGGAAAAAAAAATATTTTTTTAGTTACTTTGGAAAAAAAATTTTTTTTTAGTTACTTTGGAAAAAAAAATATTTTTTTAGTTACTTTGGAAAAAAAAATATTGTTTTAGTTACTTTGGAAAAAAAAATATTTTTTTAGTTACTTTGGAAAAAAAAATATTTTTTTAGTTACTTTGGGAAAAAAAATATTTTTTTAGTTACTTTGGAAAAAAAAATATTTTTTTAGTTACTTTGGAAAAAAAATATTTTTTTTGTTACTTTGGAAAAAAAAATATTTTTTTAGTTTCTTTGGAAAAAAAAATATTTTTTTAGTTACTTTGGAAAAAAAATAATTTTTTTGTTACTTTGGAAAAAAAAATATTTTTTTTGTTACTTTGGAAAAAAAAATATTTTTTTAGTTACTTTGGAAAAAAAAATATTTTTTTAGTTTCTTTGGAAAAAAAATTATTTTTTTAGTTACTTTGGAAAAAAAAATATTTTTTTAGTTACTTTGGAAAAAAAAATATTTTTTTAGTTACTTTGGAAAAAAAAATATTTTTTTAGTTACTTTGGAAAAAAAAATATTTTTTTAGTTACTTTGGGAAAAAAAATATTTTTTTAGTTACTTTGGGAAAAAAAATATTTTTTTAGTTACTTTGGAAAAAAATATATTTTTTTAGTTACTTTGGGAAAAAAAATATTTTTTTAGTTACTTTGGAAAAAAAAATTTTTTTTTAGTTACTTTGGAAAAAAAAATATTTTTTTAATTACTTTGGAAAAAAAAATTTTTTTTTAGTTACTTTGGAAAAAAAAATATTTTTTTAGTTACTTTGGGAAAAAAAATATTTTTTTAGTTACTTTGGAAAAAAAAATATTTTTTTAGTTTCTTTGGAAAAAAAAAAAATTTTTTAGTTACTTTGGAAAAAAAAATATTTTTTTAGTTTCTTTGGAAAAAAAAATATTTTTTTAGTTACTTTGGAAAAAAAAAAAATTTTTTAGTTACTTTGGAAAAAAAAATATTTTTTTAGTTACTTTGGAAAAAAAAATATTTTTTTAGTTACTTTGGAAAAAAATATATTTTTTTAGTTTCTTTGGAAAAAAAAATATTTTTTTAGTTACTTTGGAAAAAAAAATTTTTTTTTAGTTACTTTGGAAAAAAAAATATTTTTTTAGTTACTTTGGAAAAAAAAATATTTTTTTAGTTACTTTGGAAAAAAAAATATTTTTTTAATTACTTTGGAAAAAAAAATATTTTTTTAGTTACTTTGGAAAAAATTTTTTTTTTTTAGTTACTTTGGAAAAAAAAATATTTTTTTAGTTACTTTGGAAAAAAAATAATTTTTTTAGTTACTTTGGAAAAAAAAAAATTTTTTAGTTACTTTGGAAAACAAAATTTTTTTTTAGTTTCTTTGGAAAAAAAAATATTTTTTTAGTTACTTTGGAAATTTTTTTTTTTTTTTAGTTACTTTGGAAAAAAAAATATTTTTTTAGTTTCTTTGGAAAAAAAAATATTTTTTTTGTTACTTTGGAAAAAAAAATATTTTTTTAGTTACTTTGGAAAAAAAAATATTTTTTTAGTTACTTTGGAAAAAAAAATATTTTTTTAGTTACTTTGGAAAAAAAAATTTTTTTTAGTTACTTTGGAAAAAAAAATATTTTTTTAGTTACTTTGGAAAAAAAAATATTGTTTTAGTTACTTTGGAAAAAAAAATATTTTTTTAGTTACTTTGGAAAAAAAAATATTTTTTTAGTTACTTTGGGAAAAAAAATATTTTTTTAGTTACTTTGGAAAAAAAAATATTTTTTTAGTTACTTTGGAAAAAAAATATTTTTTTTGTTACTTTGGAAAAAAAAATATTTTTTTTAGTTTCTTTGGAAAAAAAAATATTTTTTTAGTTACTTTGGAAAAAAAATAATTTTTTTGTTACTTTGGAAAAAAAAATATTTTTTTTGTTACTTTGGAAAAAAAAATATTTTTTTAGTTACTTTGGAAAAAAAAATATTTTTTTAGTTTCTTTGGAAAAAAAATTATTTTTTTAGTTACTTTGGAAAAAAAAATATATTTTTAGTTACTTTGGAAAAAAAAATATTTTTTTAGTTACTTTGGAAAAAAAAATATTTTTTTAGTTACTTTGGAAAAAAAAATATTTTTTTAGTTACTTTGGGAAAAAAAATATTTTTTTAGTTACTTTGGGAAAAAAAATATTTTTTTAGTTACTTTGGAAAAAAATATATTTTTTTAGTTACTTTGGGAAAAAAAATATTTTTTTAGTTACTTTGGGAAAAAAAATATTTTTTTAGTTACTTTGGAAAAAAAAATATTTTTTTAGTTACTTTGGAAAAAAAAATATTTTTTTAGTTTCTTTGGAAAAAAAAATATTTTTTTAGTTACTTTGGAAAAAAAAATATTTTTTTAGTTACTTTGGAAAAAAAAATATTTTTTTAGTTACTTTGGAAAAAAAAATATTTTTTTAGTTACTTTGGAAAAAAAAATATTTTTTTAGTTACTTTGGGAAAAAAAATATTTTTTTAGTTACTTTGGAAAAAAAAATATTTTTTTAGTTTCTTTGGAAAAAAAAAAAAATTTTTAGTTACTTTGGAAAAAAAAATTTTTTTTTAGTTACTTTGGAAAAAAAAAATTTTTTTTAGTTACTTTGGAAAAAAAAATATTTTTTTAATTACTTTGGAAAAAAAAATTTTTTTTTAGTTACTTTGGAAAAAAAAATATTTTTTTAGTTACTTTGGGAAAAAAAATATTTTTTTAGTTACTTTGGAAAAAAAAATATTTTTTTAGTTTCTTTGGAAAAAAAAAAAATTTTTTAGTTACTTTGGAAAAAAAAATATTTTTTTAGTTTCTTTGGAAAAAAAAATATTTTTTTAGTTACTTTGGAAAAAAAAATAATTTTTTAGTTACTTTGGAAAAAAAAATATTTTTTTAGTTACTTTGGAAAAAAAAATATTTTTTTAGTTACTTTGGAAAAAAATATATTTTTTTAGTTTCTTTGGAAAAAAAAATATTTTTTTAGTTACTTTGGAAAAAAAAATTTTTTTTTAGTTACTTTGGAAAAAAAAATATTTTTTTAGTTACTTTGGAAAAAAAAATATTTTTTTAGTTACTTTGGAAAAAAAAATATTTTTTTAGTTACTTTGGAAATTTTTTTTTTTTTTAGTTACTTTGGAAAAAAAATATTTTTTTAGTTACTTTGGAAAAAAAAATATTTTTTAGTTACTTTGGGAAAAAAAATATTTTTTTAGTTACTTTGGGAAAAAAAATATTTTTTTAGTTACTTTGGAAAAAAAATAATTTTTTTAGTTACTTTGGAAAAAAAAAAAAATTTTAGTTACTTTGGAAAAATTTTTTTTTTTTTAGTTTCTTTGGAAAATTTTTTTTTTTTTTAGTTACTTTGGAAAAAAAAATATTTTTTTAGTTACTTTGGAAAAAAAAATATTTTTTTAGTTACTTTGGGAAAAAAAATATTTTTTTAGTTACTTTGGAAAAAAAAATATTTTTTTAGTTACTTTGGAAAAAAAAATATTTTTTTAGTTACTTTGGAAAAAAAAATATTTTTTTAGTTACTTTGGAAAAAAAAAAAATTTTTTAGTTACTTTGGAAAAAAAAATATTTTTTTAGTTACTTTGGAAAAAAAAATATTTTTTTAGTTACTTTGGAAAAAAAAATATTTTTTTAGTTACTTTGGAAAAAAAAATATTTTTTTAGTTACTTTGGAAAAAAAAAAAATTTTTTAGTTACTTTGGAAAAAAAAATATTTTTTTAGTTTCTTTGGAAAAAAAAATATTTTTTTAGTTACTTTGGAAAAAAAAAATTTTTTTTAGTTACTTTGGAAAAAAAAATATTTTTTTAGTTACTTTGGAAAAAATTTTTTTTTTTTAATTACTTTGGAAAAAAAAATATTTTTTTAGTTACTTTGGAAAAAAAAAAAATTTTTTAGTTACTTTGGGAAAAAAAATATTTTTTTAGTTACTTTGGAAAAAAAATAATTTTTTTAGTTACTTTGGAAAAAAAAAAAAATTTTAGTTACTTTGGAAAAAAAAATTTTTTTTTAGTTTCTTTGGAAAAAAAAATATTTTTTTAGTTACTTTGGAAAATTTTTTTTTTTTTTAGTTACTTTGGAAAAAAATATATTTTTTTAGTTACTTTGGAAAAAAAAATATTTTTTAGTTACTTTGGGAAAAAAAATATTTTTTTAGTTACTTTGGGAAAAAAAATATTTTTTTAGTTACTTTGGAAAAAAAAATATTTTTTTAGTTTCTTTGGAAAAAAAATTTTTTTTTTAGTTACTTTGGAAAAAAAAATATTTTTTTAGTTTCTTTGGAAAAAAATATATTTTTTTAGTTACTTTGGAAAAAAAAATATTTTTTTAGTTACTTTGGAAAAAAAAATATTTTTTTAGTTACTTTGGAAAAAAAAATATTTTTTAGTTTCTTTGGAAAAAAAAATATTTTTTTAGTTACTTTGGAAAAAAAATATTTTTTTTAGTTACTTTGGAAAAAAAAATTTTTTTAGTTACTTTGGAAAAAAAAATATTTTTTTAGTTACTTTGGAAAAAAAATATTTTTTTAGTTACTTTGGAAAAAAAAAAAATTTTTTAGTTACTTTGGAAAAAAAAATATTTTTTTAGTTTCTTTGGAAAAAAAATATATTTTTTTAGTTACTTTGGAAAAAAAAATATTTTTTTAGTTACTTTGGAAAAAAAAATATTTTTTTAGTTACTTTGGAAAAAAAAAAAATTTTTTAGTTACTTTGGAAAAAAAAATATTTTTTTAGTTACTTTGGAAAAAAAAATATTTTTTTAGTTACTTTGGAAAAAAAATTATTTTTTTAGTTACTTTGGAAAAAAAAATATTTTTTTAGTTACTTTGGAAAAAAAAAAATTTTTTTAGTTACTTTGGAAAAAAAAATATTTTTTTAGTTTCTTTGGAAAAAAAAATATTTTTTTAGTTACTTTGGAAAAAAAAAATTTTTTTTAGTTACTTTGGAAAAAAAAAAATTTTTTTAGTTACTTTGGAAAAAATTTTTTTTTTTTAATTACTTTGGAAAAAAAAATTTTTTTTTAGTTACTTTGGAAAAAAAAAAATTTTTTTAGTTACTTTGGGAAAAAAAATATTTTTTTAGTTACTTTGGAAAAAAAATAATTTTTTTAGTTACTTTGGAAAAAAAAAAAATTTTTAGTTACTTTGGAAAAAAAAAAAATTTTTTAGTTTCTTTGGAAAAAAAAATATTTTTTTAGTTACTTTGGAAAATTTTTTTTTTTTTTAGTTACTTTGGAAAAAAATATATTTTTTTAGTTACTTTGGAAAAAAAAATATTTTTTAGTTACTTTGGGAAAAAAAATATTTTTTTAGTTACTTTGGGAAAAAAAATATTTTTTTAGTTACTTTGGAAAAAAAAATATTTTTTTAGTTTCTTTGGAAAAAAATTTTTTTTTTTAGTTACTTTGGAAAAAAATATATTTTTTTAGTTTCTTTGGAAAAAAAAATATTTTTTTAGTTACTTTGGAAAAAAAATATTTTTTTAGTTACTTTGGAAAAAAAAAAAATTTTTTAGTTACTTTGGAAAAAAAAATATTTTTTTAGTTTCTTTGGAAAAAAAATATATTTTTTTAGTTACTTTGGAAAAAAAAATATTTTTTTAGTTACTTTGGAAAAAAAAATATTTTTTTAGTTACTTTGGAAAAAAAAATATTTTTTTAATTACTTTGGAAAAAAAAATATTTTTTTAGTTACTTTGGAAAAAAAAATATTTTTTTAGTTACTTTGGAAAAAAAAATATTTTTTTAGTTACTTTGGAAAAAAAAATATTTTTTTAGTTACTTTGGAAAAAAAAATATTTTTTTAGTTACTTTGGAAAAAAAAATTTTTTTTAGTTACTTTGGAAAAAAAATATTTTTTTAGTTACTTTGGGAAAAAAAATTTTTTTTTAGTTACTTTGGAAAAAAAAATATTTTTTTAGTTTCTTTGGAAAACAAATTTTTTTTTTAGTTACTTTGGAAAAAAAAATATTTTTTTAGTTTCTTTGGAAAAAAAAATATTTTTTTAGTTACTTTGGAAAAAAAAATATTTTTTTAATTACTTTGGGAAAAAAAATATTTTTTTAGTTACTTTGGAAAAAAAAATATTTTTTTAGTTACTTTGGAAAAAAAAATATTTTTTTAGTTACTTTGGAAAAAAAAATATTTTTTTAGTTACTTTGGAAAAAAAAATATTTTTTTAGTTACTTTGGAAAAAAAAATATTTTTTTAGTTACTTTGGGAAAAAAAATATTTTTTTAGTTACTTTGGAAATTTTTTTTTTTTTTTTAGTTACTTTGGAAAAAAAAATATTTTTTTAGTTACTTTGGAAAAAAAAATATTTTTTTAGTTACTTTGGAAAAAAAAATATTTTTTTAGTTACTTTGGAAAAAAAAATATTTTTTAGTTACTTTGGAAAAAAAAATATTTTTTTAGTTACTTTGGGAAAAAAAAATTTTTTTTAGTTACTTTGGAAAAAAATTTTTTTTTTAGTTACTTTGGAAAAAAAAATATTTTTTTAGTTTCTTTGGAAAAAAAAAAAATTTTTTAGTTACTTTGGAAAAAAAAAAATTTTTTTAGTTACTTTGGAAAAAAAAATATTTTTTTAGTTTCTTTGGAAAAAAAATAATTTTTTAGTTACTTTGGAAAAAAATTTTTTTTTTTAGTTTCTTTGGAAAAAAAAATATTTTTTTAGTTACTTTGGAAAAAAAAATATTTTTTTAGTTACTTTGGAAAAAAAATAATTTTTTAGTTACTTTGGAAAAAAAAATATTTTTTTAGTTTCTTTGGAAAAAAAAATATTTTTTTAGTTACTTTGGAAAAAAAAATATTTTTTTAGTTACTTTGGAAAAAAAAATATTTTTTTAGTTACTTTGGAAAAAAAAATATTTTTTTAGTTTCTTTGGAAAAAAAAATATTTTTTTAGTTACTTTGGAAAAAAAAATATTTTTTTAGTTACTTTGGAAAAAAAAATATTTTTTTAGTTACTTTGGAAAAAAAAATATTTTTTTAGTTACTTTGGAAAAAAAAATATTTTTTTAGTTTCTTTGGAAAAAAAAATATTTTTTTAGTTACTTTGGAAAAAAAAAATTGTTTTAGTTACTTTGGAAAAAAATATATTTTTTTAGTTACTTTGGAAAAAAAAATATTTTTTTAGTTACTTTGGAAAAAAAAATATTTTTTTAGTTACTTTGGAAAAAAAAATATTTTTTTAGTTACTTTGGAAAAAAAATATTTTTTTAGTTACTTTGGAAAAAAAAATATTTTTTTAGTTATTTTGGAAAAAAAAATATTTTTTTAGTTACTTTGGAAAAAAAAATATTTTTTTAGTTACTTTGGAAAAAAAAATATTTTTTTAGTTACTTTGGAAAAAAAAATATTTTTTTAGTTACTTTGGAAAAAAAAATATTTTTTTAGTTACTTTGGAAAAAAATATATTTTTTAGTTACTTTGGAAAAAAAATATATTTTTTAGTTACTTTGGAAAAAAAATATATTTTTAGTTACTTTGGGAAAAAAAATAATTTTTTAGTTACTTTGGAAAAAAAAAATTTTTTTTAGTTACTTTGGAAAAAAAAATTTTTTTTTAGTTTCTTTGGAAAAAAAAAATTTTTTTTAGTTACTTTGGAAAAAAAATAATTTTTTTAGTTACTTTGGAAAAAAAAATATTTTTTTAGTTTCTTTGGAAAAAAATTTTTTTTTTTAGTTACTTTGGAAAAAAAAATATTTTTTTAGTTTCTTTGGAAAAAAAAAAATTTTTTTAGTTACTTTGGAAAAAAAAATATTTTTTTAGTTACTTTGGAAAAAAAAATATTTTTTTAGTTACTTTGGAAAAAAAAATATTTTTTTAGTTACTTTGGAAAAAAAAATATTTTTTTAGTTACTTTGGAAAAAAAATAATTTTTTAGTTACTTTGGAAAAAAAAATATTTTTTTAGTTTCTTTGGAAAAAAAAATATTTTTTTAGTTACTTTGGAAAAAAAAATATTTTTTTAGTTACTTTGGAAAAAAAAATATTTTTTTAGTTACTTTGGAAAAAAAAATATTTTTTTAATTACTTTGGAAAAAAAAATTTTTTTTTAGTTACTTTGGAAAAAAAAATATTTTTTTAGTTACTTTGGAAAAAAAAATATTTTTTTAGTTACTTTGGAAAAAAAAATATTTTTTTAGTTACTTTGGAAAAAAATATATTTTTTTAGTTACTTTGGAAAAAAAAAATTTTTTTAGTTACTTTGGAAAAAAAAATATTTTTTTAGTTACTTTGGGAAAAAAAATTTTTTTTTAGTTACTTTGGAAAAAAAAATATTTTTTTAGTTTCTTTGGAAAACAAATTTTTTTTTTAGTTACTTTGGAAAAAAAAATATTTTTTTAGTTTCTTTGGGAAAAGAAATATTTTTTTAGTTACTTTGGGAAAAAAAATATTTTTTTAGTTACTTTGGAAAAAAAAATATTTTTTTAGTTTCTTTGGAAAAAAAAATATTTTTTTAGTTACTTTGGAAAAAAAAAATTTTTTTTAGTTACTTTGGAAAAAAAAATATTTTTTTAGTTACTTTGGAAAAAAAAATATTTTTTTAATTACTTTGGGAAAAAAAATATTTTTTTAGTTACTTTGGAAAAAAAAATATTTTTTTAGTTACTTTGGAAAAAAAAATATTTTTTTAGTTACTTTGGGAAAAAAAAAAAATTTTTAGTTACTTTGGAAAAAAAAAAATTGTTTTAGTTACTTTGGAAAAAAAAATATTTTTTTAGTTTCTTTGGAAAAAAAATAATTTTTTAGTTACTTTGGAAAAAAAAATATTTTTTTAGTTACTTTGGAAAAAAAAATATTTTTTTAGTTTCTTTGGAAAAAAAAATATTTTTTTAGTTACTTTGGGAAAAAAAATATTTTTTTAGTTACTTTGGAAAAAAAAATATTTTTTTAGTTACTTTGGAAAAAAAAATATTTTTTTAGTTACTTTGGAAAAAAAAATATTTTTTTAGTTTCTTTGGAAAAAAAAATATGTTTTTAGTTACTTTGGAAAAAAAAAATTGTTTTAGTTACTTTGGAAAAAATATATTTTTTTAGTTACTTTGGAAAAAAAAATATTTTTTTAGTTACTTTGGAAAAAAAAAATTGTTTTAGTTACTTTGGAAAAAAAAATATTTTTTTAGTTACTTTGGAAAAAAAAATATTTTTTTAGTTACTTTGGAAAAAAAAATATTTTTTTAGTTACTTTGGAAAAAAAAATATTTTTTTAGTTACTTTGGAAAAAAAATATTTTTTTAGTTACTTTGGAAAAAAAAATATTTTTTTAGTTATTTTGGAAAAAAAAATATTTTTTTAGTTACTTTGGAAAAAAAAATATTTTTTTAGTTACTTTGGAAAAAAAAATATTTTTTTAGTTACTTTGGAAAAAAAATATTTTTTTAGTTACTTTGGAAAAAAAAATATTTTTTTAGTTACTTTGGAAAAAAAAATATTTTTTTAGTTACTTTGGAAAAAAAAATATTTTTTTAGTTACTTTGGAAAAAAAAATATTTTTTTAGTTACTTTGGAAAAAAAAATATTTTTTTAGTTACTTTGGAAAAAAATATATATTTTTAGTTACTTTGGAAAAAAAAATATTTTTTTAGTTTCTTTGGGAAAAAAAATATTTTTTTAGTTACTTTGGAAAAAAAAATTTTTTTTTAGTTACTTTGGAAAAAAAAATATTTTTTTAGTTTCTTTGGAAAAAAAAATATTTTTTTAATTACTTTGGAAAAAAAAATTTTTTTTTAGTTACTTTGGAAAAAAAAATATTTTTTTAGTTACTTTGGGAAAAAAAATATTTTTTTAGTTACTTTGGAAAAAAAAAATATTTTTTTAGTTACTTTGGAAAAAAAAATATTTTTTTAGTTACTTTGGGAAAAAAAATATTTTTTTAGTTACTTTGGAAAAAAAAATATTTTTTTAGTTACTTTGGAAACAAAAATATTTTTTTAGTTACTTTGGAAAAAAAAATATTTTTTTAGTTACTTTGGGAAAAAAAATATTTTTTTAGTTACTTTGGAAAAAAAAATATTTTTTTAGTTACTTTGGAAAAAAAAATATTTTTTTAGTTACTTTGGAAAAAAAAATATTTTTTTAGTTACTTTGGAAAAAAAAATATTTTTTTAGTTACTTTGGGAAAAAAAATATTTTTTTAGTTACTTTGGAAAAAAAAATATTTTTTTAGTTACTTTGGAAAAAAAAATATTTTTTTAGTTACTTTGGAAAAAAAAATATTTTTTTAGTTACTTTGGAAAAAAAAATATTTTTTTAGTTACTTTGGAAAAAAAAATATTTTTTTAGTTACTTTGGAAAAAAAAATATTTTTTTAGTTACTTTGGAAAAAAAAATATTTTTTTAGTTACTTTGGGAAAAAAAATATTTTTTTAGTTACTTTGGAAAAAAAAATATTTTTTTAGTTACTTTGGGAAAAAAAATATTTTTTTAGTTACTTTGGAAAAATTTTTTTTTTTTTAGTTACTTTGGAAAAAAAAAAATTTTTTTAGTTACTTTGGAAAAAAAAATATTTTTTAGTTACTTTGGAAAAAAAAATATTTTTTTAGTTACTTTGGGAAAAAAAATATTTTTTTAGTTACTTTGGAAAAAAAAATATTTTTTTAGTTTCTTTGGAAAAAAAAATATTTTTTTAGTTACTTTGGAAAAAAAATATTTTTTTAGTTACTTTGGAAAAAAATTTTTTTTTTTAGTTACTTTGGGAAAAAAAATATTTTTTTAGTTTCTTTGGAAAAAAAAATATTTTTTTAGTTACTTTGGAAAAAAAAATATTTTTTTAGTTACTTTGGGAAAAAAAATATTTTTTTAGTTACTTTGGAAAAAAATATATTTTTTTAGTTACTTTGGAAAAAAAAAAATATTTTTAGTTACTTTGGAAAAAAAATATTTTTTTAGTTACTTTGGAAAAAAAAATATTTTTTTAGTTACTTTGGAAAAAAAAATATTTTTTAGTTACTTTGGAAAAAAATATATATTTTTAGTTACTTTGGGAAAAAAAATAATTTTTTAGTTACTTTGGAAAAAAAAATTTTTTTTTAGTTACTTTGGAAAAATAAATATTTTTTTAGTTTCTTTGGAAAAAAAAAAAATTTTTTAGTTACTTTGGAAAAAAAATTTTTTTTTTTAGTTACTTTGGAAAAAAAAAATTTTTTTTAGTTTCTTTGGGAAAAAAAATATATTTTTTAGTTACTTTGGAAAAAAAAATATTTTTTTAGTTTCTTTGGAAAAAAATATATTTTTTTAGTTACTTTGGAAAAAAAAATATTTTTTTAGTTACTTTGGAAAAAAAAAAATTTTTTTAGTTACTTTGGAAAAAAAAATATTTTTTTAGTTACTTTGGAAAAAAAAATATTTTTTTAGTTACTTTGGAAAAAAAATATTTTTTTAGTTACTTTGGAAAAAAAAATATTTTTTTAGTTACTTTGGAAAAAAAAATATTTTTTTAGTTTCTTTGGAAAAAAAAAATGTTTTAGTTACTTTGGAAAAAAAAATATTTTTTTAGTTTCTTTGGAAAAAAAAATATTTTTTTAGTTATTTTGGAAAAAAAATATTTTTTTAGTTACTTTGGAAAAAAAAATATTTTTTTAGTTACTTTGGAAAAAAAAATATTTTTTTAGTTACTTTGGAAAAAAAAATATTTTTTTAGTTACTTTGGAAAAAAAAATATTTTTTTAGTTACTTTGGAAAAAAAAATATTTTTTTAGTTACTTTGGAAAAAAAAATATTTTTTTAGTTACTTTGGAAAAAAAAATATTTTTTAGTTACTTTGGAAAAAAAATATTTTTTTAGTTACTTTGGGGAAAAAAATATTTTTTTAGTTACTTTGGAAAAAAAAATATTTTTTTAGTTTCTTTGGAAAATTTTTTTTTTTTTAGTTACTTTGGAAAAAAAATTTTTTTTTTAGTTTCTTTGGGAAAAAAAATATTTTTTTAGTTACTTTGGAAAAAAAATTTTTTTTTTAGTTACTTTGGAAAAAAAATATTTTTTTAGTTACTTTGGAAAAAAAAAGATTTTTTTAGTTACTTTGGGAAAAAAATAATTTTTTAGTTACTTTGGAAAAAAAAATTTTTTTTTAGTTACTTTGGAAAAAAAAATATTTTTTTAGTTACTTTGGAAAAAAAAATATTTTTTTAGTTACTTTGGAAAAAAAATATTTTTTTAGTTACTTTGGAAAAAAAAATATTTTTTTAGTTACTTTGGAAAAAAAAATATTTTTTTAGTTTCTTTGGAAAAAAAAAATGTTTTAGTTACTTTGGAAAAAAAAATATTTTTTTAGTTTCTTTGGAAAAAAAAATATTTTTTTAGTTATTTTGGAAAAAAAAATATTTTTTTAGTTACTTTGGAAAAAAAAATATTTTTTTAGTTACTTTGGAAAAAAAAATATTTTTTTAGTTACTTTGGAAAAAAAAATATTTTTTTAGTTACTTTGGAAAAAAAAATATTTTTTTAGTTACTTTGGAAAAAAAAATATTTTTTTAGTTACTTTGGAAAAAAAAATATTTTTTTAGTTACTTTGGGAAAAAAATAATTTTTTAGTTACTTTGGAAAAAAAAATTTTTTTTTAGTTACTTTGGAAAAAAAAAATTTTTTTTAGTTTCTTTGGAAAAAAAAATATTTTTTTAGTTACTTTGGAAAAAAAATTTTTTTTTTAGTTACTTTGGAAAAAAAAATATTTTTTTAGTTTCTTTGGAAAAAAAATTTTTTTTTTAGTTACTTTGGAAAAAAAAATATTTTTTTAGTTTCTTTGGAAAAAAAATATTTTTTTAGTTTCTTTGGAAAAAAAAATATTTTTTTAGTTACTTTGGGAAAAAAAATATTTTTTTAGTTACTTTGGAAAAAAAAATATTTTTTTAGTTACTTTGGAAAAAAAAATATTTTTTAGTTACTTTGGAAAAAAAAATATTTTTTTAGTTACTTTGGGAAAAAAAATATTTTTTTAGTTACTTTGGAAAAAAAAAATTTTTTTTAGTTTCTTTGGAAAAAAAAATTTTTTTTAGTTACTTTGGAAAAAAAAATATTTTTTTAGTTTCTTTGGAAAAAAAATATTTTTTTAGTTACTTTGGAAAAAAAAAAATGTTTTAGTTACTTTGGAAAAAAAAATATTTTTTTAGTTTCTTTGGAAAAAAAAATATTTTTTTAGTTTCTTTGGAAAAAAAAATATTTTTTTAGTTACTTTGGAAAAAAAATATTTTTTTTAGTTACTTTGGAAAAAAAAATATTTTTTTAGTTTCTTTGGAAAAAAAAAAATTTTTTAGTTACTTTGGAAAAAAAAATATTTTTTTAGTTACTTTGGAAAAAAAAATATTTTTTTAGTTACTTTGGAAAAAAAAATATTTTTTTAATTACTTTGGGAAAAAAAATATTTTTTTAGTTACTTTGGAAAAAAAAATATTTTTTTAGTTACTTTGGAAAAAAAAATATTTTTTTAGTTACTTTGGAAAAAAAAATATTTTTTTAGTTACTTTGGGAAAAAAAATATTTTTTTAGTTACTTTGGAAAAAATATTTTTTTTTTAGTTACTTTGGAAAAAAATATATTTTTTTAGTTACTTTGGAAAAAAAAATATTTTTTTAGTTACTTTGGAAAAAAAAATATTTTTTTAGTTACTTTGGAAAAAAAAATATTTTTTTAGTTACTTTGGAAAAAAAAATATTTTTTTAGTTACTTTGGAAAAAAAAATATTTTTTAGTTACTTTGGAAAAAAAAATATTTTTTTAGTTACTTTGGGAAAAAAAAAAATTTTTTAGTTACTTTGGAAAATTTTTTTTTTTTAGTTACTTTGGAAAAAAAAATATTTTTTTAGTTTCTTTGGAAAAAAAAAATTTTTTTAGTTACTTTGGAAAAAAAAAATTGTTTTAGTTACTTTGGAAAAAAAAATATTTTTTTAGTTTCTTTGGAAAAAAAATAATTTTTTAGTTACTTTGGAAAAAAAAATATTTTTTTAGTTACTTTGGAAAAAAAAATATTTTTTTAGTTACTTTGGAAAAAAAAATATTTTTTTAGTTACTTTGGAAAAAAAAATATTTTTTTAGTTACTTTGGGAAAAAAAATATTTTTTTAGTTACTTTGGAAAAAAAAATATTTTTTTAGTTACTTTGGAAAAAAAAATATTTTTTTAGTTACTTTGGAAAAAAAAATATGTTTTTAGTTACTTTGGAAAAAAAAATATTTTTTTAGTTACTTTGGGAAAAAAAATATTTTTTTAGTTACTTTGGAAAAAAAAATATTTTTTTAGTTACTTTGGAAAAAAAAATATTTTTTTAGTTACTTTGGAAAAAAAAATATTTTTTTAGTTACTTTGGAAAAAAAAATATTTTTTTAGTTACTTTGGAAAAAAAAATATTTTTTTAGTTACTTTGGAAAAAAAAATATTTTTTTAGTTACTTTGGAAAAAAAAATATTTTTTTAGTTACTTTGGGAAAAAAAATATTTTTTTAGTTACTTTGGAAAAAAAAATATTTTTTTAGTTACTTTGGGAAAAAAAATATTTTTTTAGTTACTTTGGAAAAAATTTTTTTTTTTTAGTTACTTTGGAAAAAAAAAAAATTTTTTAGTTACTTTGGAAAAAAAAATATTTTTTAGTTACTTTGGAAAAAAAAATATTTTTTTAGTTACTTTGGGAAAAAAAATATTTTTTTAGTTACTTTGGAAAAAAAAATATTTTTTTAGTTTCTTTGGAAAAAAAAATATTTTTTTAGTTACTTTGGAAAAAAAAATATTTTTTTAGTTACTTTGGAAAAAAATTTTTTTTTTTAGTTACTTTGGGAAAAAAAATATTTTTTTAGTTTCTTTGGAAAAAAAAATATTTTTTTAGTTACTTTGGAAAAAAAAATATTTTTTTAGTTACTTTGGGAAAAAAAATATTTTTTTAGTTACTTTGGAAAAAAATATATTTTTTTAGTTACTTTGGAAAAAAAAAATATTTTTAGTTACTTTGGAAAAAAAATATTTTTTTAGTTACTTTGGAAAAAAAAATATTTTTTTAGTTACTTTGGAAAAAAAAATATTTTTTAGTTACTTTGGAAAAAAAAATATATTTTTAGTTACTTTGGGAAAAAAAAAATTTTTTTAGTTACTTTGGAAAAAAAAATTTTTTTTTAGTTACTTTGGAAAAATAAATATTTTTTTAGTTTCTTTGGAAAAAAAAAAAATTTTTTAGTTACTTTGGAAAAAAAAATTTTTTTTTAGTTACTTTGGAAAAAAAAAATTTTTTTTAGTTTCTTTGGGAAAAAAAATATATTTTTTAGTTACTTTGGAAAAAAAAATATTTTTTTAGTTTCTTTGGAAAAAAATATATTTTTTTAGTTACTTTGGAAAAAAAAATATTTTTTTAGTTACTTTGGAAAAAAAAAAAATTTTTTAGTTACTTTGGAAAAAAAAATATTTTTTTAGTTACTTTGGAAAAAAAAATATTTTTTTAGTTACTTTGGAAAAAAAATATTTTTTTAGTTACTTTGGAAAAAAAAATATTTTTTTAGTTACTTTGGAAAAAAAAATATTTTTTTAGTTTCTTTGGAAAAAAAAAATGTTTTAGTTACTTTGGAAAAAAAAATATTTTTTTAGTTTCTTTGGAAAAAAAAATATTTTTTTAGTTATTTTGGAAAAAAAATATTTTTTTAGTTACTTTGGAAAAAAAAATATTTTTTTAGTTACTTTGGAAAAAAAAATATTTTTTTAGTTACTTTGGAAAAAAAAAAATTTTTTTAGTTACTTTGGAAAAAAAAATATTTTTTTAGTTACTTTGGAAAAAAAAATATTTTTTTAGTTACTTTGGAAAAAAAAATATTTTTTTAGTTACTTTGGAAAAAAAAATATTTTTTAGTTACTTTGGAAAAAAAAATATTTTTTTAGTTACTTTGGGGAAAAAAATATTTTTTTAGTTACTTTGGAAAAAAAAATATTTTTTTAGTTTCTTTGGAAAAATTATTTTTTTTTTAGTTACTTTGGAAAAAAAATTTTTTTTTTAGTTTCTTTGGGAAAAAAAATATTTTTTTAGTTACTTTGGAAAAAAAAATTTTTTTTTAGTTACTTTGGAAAAAAAATATTTTTTTAGTTACTTTGGAAAAAAAAAGATTTTTTTAGTTACTTTGGGAAAAAAATAATTTTTTAGTTACTTTGGAAAAAAAAATTTTTTTTTAGTTACTTTGGAAAAAAAAATATTTTTTTAGTTACTTTGGAAAAAAAAATATTTTTTTAGTTACTTTGGAAAAAAAATATTTTTTTAGTTACTTTGGAAAAAAAAATATTTTTTTAGTTACTTTGGAAAAAAGAATATTTTTTTAGTTTCTTTGGAAAAAAAAAATGTTTTAGTTACTTTGGAAAAAAAAATATTTTTTTAGTTTCTTTGGAAAAAAAAATATTTTTTTAGTTATTTTGGAAAAAAAAATATTTTTTTAGTTACTTTGGAAAAAAAAATATTTTTTTAGTTACTTTGGAAAAAAAAATATTTTTTTAGTTACTTTGGAAAAAAAAATATTTTTTTAGTTACTTTGGAAAAAAAAATATTTTTTTAGTTACTTTGGAAAAAAAAATATTTTTTTAGTTACTTTGGAAAAAAAAATATTTTTTTAGTTACTTTGGGAAAAAAATAATTTTTTAGTTACTTTGGAAAAAAAAATTTTTTTTTAGTTACTTTGGAAAAAAAAAAATTTTTTTAGTTTCTTTGGAAAAAAAAATATTTTTTTAGTTACTTTGGAAAAAAAAATTTTTTTTTAGTTACTTTGGAAAAAAAAATATTTTTTTAGTTTCTTTGGAAAAAAAATTTTTTTTTTAGTTACTTTGGAAAAAAAAATATTTTTTTAGTTTCTTTGGAAAAAAAATATATTTTTTTAGTTTCTTTGGAAAAAAAAATATTTTTTTAGTTACTTTGGGAAAAAAAATATTTTTTTAGTTACTTTGGAAAAAAAAATATTTTTTTAGTTACTTTGGAAAAAAAAATATGTTTTAGTTACTTTGGAAAAAAAAATATTTTTTTAGTTACTTTGGGAAAAAAAATATTTTTTTAGTTACTTTGGAAAAAAAAAAATTTTTTTAGTTTCTTTGGAAAAAAAAATTTTTTTTAGTTACTTTGGAAAAAAAAATATTTTTTTAGTTTCTTTGGAAAAAAAATATTTTTTTAGTTACTTTGGAAAAAAAAATATTTTTTTAGTTACTTTGGAAAAAAAAATATTTTTTTAGTTTCTTTGGAAAAAAAAAATGTTTTAGTTACTTTGGAAAAAAAAATATTTTTTTAGTTTCTTTGGAAAAAAAAATATTTTTTTAGTTTCTTTGGAAAAAAAAATATTTTTTTAGTTACTTTGGAAAAAAAATATTTTTTTTAGTTACTTTGGAAAAAAAAATATTTTTTTAGTTTCTTTGGAAAAAAAAAAATTTTTTTAGTTACTTTGGAAAAAAAAATATTTTTTTAGTTACTTTGGAAAAAAAAATATTTTTTTAGTTACTTTGGAAAAAAAAATATTTTTTTAGTTACTTTGGAAAAAAAAATATTTTTTTAGTTTCTTTGGAAAAAAAAATATTTTTTTAGTTACTTTGGAAAAAAAAATATTTTTTTAGTTACTTTGGAAAAAAAAATATTTTTTTAGTTACTTTGGAAAAAAAAATATTTTTTTAGTTACTTTGGAAAAAAAATATTTTTTTAGTTACTTTGGAAAAAAAAATATTTTTTTAGTTATTTTGGAAAAAAAAATATTTTTTTAGTTACTTTGGAAAACAAAATATTTTTTTAGTTACTTTGGAAAAAAAAATATTTTTTTAGTTACTTTGGAAAAAAAATATTTTTTTAGTTACTTTGGAAAAAAAATATTTTTTTAGTTACTTTGGAAAAAAAAATATTTTTTTAGTTACTTTGGAAAAAAAAATATTTTTTTAGTTACTTTGGAAAAAAAAATATTTTTTTAGTTACTTTGGAAAAAAAAATATTTTTTTAGTTTCTTTGGAAAAAAAAAGATTTTTTAGTTACTTTGGAAAAAAAAATATTTTTTTAGTTTCTTTGGGAAAAAAAATATTTTTTTAGTTACTTTGGGAAAAAAAATATTTTTTTAGTTACTTTGGAAAAAAAAATATTTTTTTAGTTACTTTGGAAAAAAAAATATTTTTTTAGTTTCTTTGGAAAAAAAAATATTTTTTTAATTACTTTGGAAAAAAAAATTGTTTTAGTTACTTTGGAAAAAAAAATATTTTTTTAGTTACTTTGGAAAAAAAAATATTTTTTTAGTTACTTTGGAAAAAAAAATATTTTTTTAGTTACTTTGGAAAACAAAATATTTTTTTAGTTTCTTTGGAAAAAAAAATATTTTTTTAGTTACTTTGGAAAAAAAAATATTTTTTTAGTTTCTTTGGGAAAAAAAATATTTTTTTAGTTACTTTGGAAAAAAAAATATTTTTTTAGTTACTTTGGAAAACAAAATATTTTTTTAGTTTCTTTGGAAAAAAAAATATTTTTTTAGTTACTTTGGAAAAAAAAAAAAATTTTTAGTTACTTTGGAAAAAAAAAATTTTTTTTAGTTACTTTGGAAAAAAAAATATTTTTTTAGTTACTTTGGAAAAAAAAATATTTTTTTAGTTACTTTGGAAAAAAAAATATTTTTTTAGTTACTTTGGAAAAAAAAATATTTTTTTAGTTACTTTGGAAAAAAAAATATTTTTTTAGTTACTTTGGGAAAAAAAATATTTTTTTAGTTACTTTGGAAAAAAATATATTTTTTTAGTTACTTTGGAAAAAAAAATATTTTTTTAGTTACTTTGGAAAAAAAATATATTTTTTTAGTTACTTTGGAAAAAAAAATATTTTTTTAGTTACTTTGGAAAAAAAAATATTTTTTTAGTTACTTTGGAAAAAAAAATATTTTTTAGTTACTTTGGAAAAAAAAATATTTTTTTAGTTACTTTGGGAAAAAAAATTTTTTTTTAGTTACTTTGGAAAAAAAAATATTTTTTTAGTTTCTTTGGAAAAATTTTTTTTTTTTTAGTTACTTTGGAAAAAAAAATATTTTTTTAGTTTCTTTGGAAAAAAAAATATTTTTTTAGTTACTTTGGAAAAAAATATATTTTTTTAGTTACTTTGGAAAAAAAAATATTTTTTTAGTTACTTTGGAAAAAAATTTTTTTTTTAGTTACTTTGGAAAAAAAAAAAAATTTTTAGTTACTTTGGAAAAAAAAAAAATTTTTTAGTTACTTTGGAAAAAAAAATTTTTTTTTAGTTACTTTGGAAAAAAAAAAAAAATTTTAGTTTCTTTGGAAAAAAAATTATTTTTTTAGTTACTTTGGAAAAAAAATTATTTTTTTAGTTACTTTGGAAAAAAAAATATTTTTTTAGTTACTTTGGAAAAAAAAATATTTTTTAGTTACTTTGGAAAAAAAATATTTTTTTAGTTACTTTGGGAAAAAAAATATTTTTTTAGTTACTTTGGAAAAAAAAATATTTTTTTAGTTTCTTTGGAAAAAAAAATTTTTTTTTAGTTACTTTGGAAAAAAAATTTTTTTTTTAGTTTCTTTGGAAAAAAAAATATTTTTTTAGTTACTTTGGAAAAAAAAATATTTTTTTAGTTACTTTGGAAAAAAAAATATTTTTTTAGTTACTTTGGAAAAAAAAATATTTTTTTAGTTTCTTTGGAAAAAAAAATATTTTTTTAGTTACTTTGGAAAAAAAAATATTTTTTTAGTTACTTTGGAAAAAAAAATATTTTTTTAGTTACTTTGGAAAAAAAAATATTTTTTTAGTTACTTTGGAAAAAAAAATATTTTTTTAGTTACTTTGGAAAAAAAAATATTTTTTTAGTTACTTTGGAAAAAAAAATATTTTTTTAGTTACTTTGGAAAAAAAAATATTTTTTTAGTTACTTTGGAAAAAAAAATATTTTTTTAGTTACTTTGGGAAAAAAAATATTTTTTTAGTTACTTTGGAAAAAAAAATATTTTTTTAGTTACTTTGGAAAAAAAAATATTTTTTTAGTTTCTTTGGAAAAAAAATATTTTTTTAGTTACTTTGGAAAAAAAAATATTTTTTTAGTTACTTTGGAAAAAAAAATATTTTTTTAGTTACTTTGGAAAAAAAATATATTTTTTTAGTTTCTTTGGAAAAAAAAATATTTTTTTAGTTACTTTGGAAAAAAAAATATTTTTTTAGTTACTTTGGAAAAAAAAATATTTTTTTAGTTACTTTGGAAAAAAAAATATTTTTTTAGTTACTTTGGAAAAAAAAATATTTTTTTAGTTACTTTGGAAAAAAAAATATTTTTTTAGTTACTTTGGAAAAAAAAATATTTTTTTAGTTACTTTGGAAAAAAAAATATTTTTTTAGTTACTTTGGAAAAAAAATATTTTTTTAGTTACTTTGGAAAAAAAAATATTTTTTTAGTTACTTTGGAAAAAAAAATATTTTTTTAGTTACTTTGGAAAAAAAAATATTTTTTTAGTTTCTTTGGAAAAAAAAATATTTTTTTAGTTACTTTGGGAAAAAAAATATTTTTTTAGTTACTTTGGAAAAAAAAATATTTTTTTAGTTACTTTGGAAAAAAAAATATTTTTTTAGTTACTTTGGAAAAAAAAATATTTTTTTAGTTACTTTGGAAAAAAAAATATTTTTTTAGTTACTTTGGAAAAAAATATTTTTTTTTAGTTTCTTTGGGAAAAAAATTTTTTTTTTAGTTACTTTGGAAAAAAAAATATTTTTTTAGTTTCTTTGGAAAAAAATTTTTTTTTTTAGTTACTTTGGAAAAAATTTTTTTTTTTTAGTTACTTTGGAAAAAAATATATATTTTTTAGTTACTTTGGAAAAAAAAATAATTTTTTAGTTACTTTGGAAAAAAAAATTTTTTTTTAGTTACTTTGGAAAAAAAAATTTTTTTTTAGTTTCTTTGGAAAAAAAAATATTTTTTTAGTTACTTTGGAAAAAAAATTTTTTTTTTAGTTACTTTGGAAAAAAAAATATTTTTTTAGTTTCTTTGGAAAAAAAAATATTTTTTTAGTTACTTTGGAAAAAAAATATTTTTTTAGTTACTTTGGAAAAAAAAATTTTTTTTAGTTACTTTGGAAAAAAAAATATTTTTTAGTTACTTTGGAAAAAAAAATATTTTTTTAGTTACTTTGGGAAAAAAAATATTTTTTTAGTTACTTTGGAAAAAAATTTTTTTTTTTAGTTTCTTTGGAAAAAAAAAAATTTTTTTAGTTACTTTGGAAAAAAAAATATTTTTTTAGTTTCTTTGGAAAAAAAATATTTTTTTAGTTACTTTGGAAAAAAAAATATTTTTTTAGTTACTTTGGAAAAAAAAATATTTTTTTAGTTTCTTTGGAAAAAAAAAATGTTTTAGTTACTTTGGAAAAAAAAATATTTTTTTAGTTTCTTTGGAAAAGAAAATATTTTTTTAGTTTCTTTGGAAAAAAAAATATTTTTTTAGTTACTTTGGAAAAAAAATATATTTTTTAGTTACTTTGGAAAAAAAAAAATTTTTTTAGTTTCTTTGGAAAAAAAATTTTTTTTAGTTACTTTGGAAAAAAAAATATTTTTTTAGTTACTTTGGAAAAAAAAATATTTTTTTAGTTTCTTTGGAAAAAAAAATATTTTTTTAGTTACTTTGGGAAAAAAAATATTTTTTTAGTTTCTTTGGGAAAAAAAATATTTTTTTAGTTACTTTGGAAAAAAAAATATTTTTTTAGTTACTTTGGAAAAAAAAATATTTTTTTAGTAACTTTGGAAAAAAAAATATTTTTTTAGTTTCTTTGGAAAAAAAAAGATTTTTTAGTTACTTTGGAAAAAAAAATATTTTTTTAGTTTCTTTGGAAAAAAAAGATTTTTTAGTTACTTTGGAAAAAAAAATATTTTTTTAGTTACTTTGGAAAAAAAAATATTTTTTTAGTTACTTTGGAAAAAAAAATATTTTTTTAGTTTCTTTGGAAAAAAAAATATTTTTTTAGTTACTTTGGGGAAAAAAATATTTTTTTAGTTACTTTGGAAAAAAAAATATTTTTTTAGTTACTTTGGAAAAAAAAATATTTTTTTAGTTACTTTGGAAAAAAAAATATTTTTTTAGTTACTTTGGAAAAAAAAATATTTTTTTAGTTACTTTGGAAAAAAAAATATTTTTTTAGTTACTTTGGAAAAAAAAATATTTTTTTAGTTACTTTGGAAAAAAAAATATTTTTTAGTTACTTTGGAAAAAAAAATATTTTTTTAGTTTCTTTGGAAAAAAAAATATTTTTTTAGTTACTTTGGAAAAAAAAATATTTTTTTAGTTTCTTTGGGAAAAAAAATATTTTTTTAGTTACTTTGGAAAAAAAAATATTTTTTTAGTTACTTTGGAAAAAAAAATATTTTTTTAGTTTCTTTGGAAAAAAAAAAAATTTTTTAGTTTCTTTGGAAAAAAAAATTTTTTTAGTTACTTTGGAAAAAAAAATATTTTTTTAGTTACTTTGGAAAAAAAAATATTTTTTTAGTTACTTTGGAAAAAAAAATATTTTTTTAGTTACTTTGGAAAAAAAAATATTTTTTTAGTTACTTTGGAAAAAAAAATATTTTTTTAGTTACTTTGGAAAAAAAAATATTTTTTTAGTTACTTTGGGAAAAAAAATATTTTTTTAGTTACTTTGGAAAAAAAAATATTTTTTTAGTTACTTTGGAAAAAAAAAATATTTTTTTAGTTACTTTGGAAAAAAAAAATATTTTTTTAGTTACTTTGGAAAAAAAAATATTTTTTTAGTTACTTTGGAAAAAAAAATATTTTTTTAGTTACTTTGGAAAAAAAAATATTTTTTAGTTACTTTGGAAAAAAAATATTTTTTTAGTTACTTTGGGAAAAAAAATATTTTTTTAGTACTTTGGAAAAAAAAATATTTTTTTAGTTTCTTTGGAAAAAATTTTTTTTTTTTAGTTACTTTGGAAAAATAAATATTTTTTTAGTTTCTTTGGAAAAAAAAATATTTTTTTAGTTACTTTGGAAAAAAAAAAATTTTTTAGTTACTTTGGAAAAAAAAATTTTTTTTAGTTACTTTGGAAAAAAAAAAATTTTTTTAGTTACTTTGGAAAAAAAAAAATTTTTTTAGTTACTTTGGAAAAAAAAAAATTTTTTTAGTTTCTTTGGAAAAAAAATTATTTTTTTAGTTACTTTGGAAAAAAAATTATTTTTTTAGTTACTTTGGAAAAAAAAATATTTTTTTAGTTACTTTGGAAAAAAAAATATTTTTTAGTTACTTTGGAAAAAAAATATTTTTTTAGTTACTTTGGGAAAAAAAATATTTTTTTAGTTACTTTGGAAAAAAAAATATTTTTTAGTTTCTTTGGAAAAAAAAATTTTTTTTTAGTTACTTTGGAAAAAAAAATATTTTTTTAGTTTCTTTGGAAAAAAAAATATTTTTTTAGTTACTTTGGAAAAAAAAATATTTTTTTAGTTACTTTGGAAAAAAAATATTTTTTTAGTTACTTTGGAAAAAAAAATATTTTTTTAGTTTCTTTGGAAAAAAAAATATTTTTTTAGTTACTTTGGAAAAAAAAATATTTTTTTAGTTACTTTGGAAAAAATAATTTTTTTTTAGTTACTTTGGAAAAAAAAATATTTTTTTAGTTACTTTGGAAAAAAAAATATTTTTTTAGTTACTTTGGAAAAAAAAATATTTTTTTAGTTACTTTGGAAAAAAAAATATTTTTTTAGTTACTTTGGAAAAAAAAATATTTTTTTAGTTACTTTGGAAAAAAAAATATTTTTTTAGTTACTTTGGGAAAAAAAATATTTTTTTAGTTACTTTGGAAAAAAAAATATTTTTTTAGTTACTTTGGAAAAAAAAATATTTTTTTAGTTTCTTTGGAAAAAAAATATTTTTTTAGTTACTTTGGAAAAAAAAATATTTTTTTAGTTACTTTGGAAAAAAATATATTTTTTTAGTTACTTTGGAAAAAAAAAATATTTTTTTCGTTTCTTTGGAAAAAAAAATATTTTTTTAGTTACTTTGGAAAAAAAAATATTTTTTTAGTTACTTTGGAAAAAAAAATATTTTTTTAGTTACTTTGGAAAAAAAAATATTTTTTTAGTTACTTTGGAAAAAAAAATATTTTTTTAGTTACTTTGGAAAAAAAAATATTTTTTTAGTTACTTTGGAAAAAAAAATATTTTTTTAGTTACTTTGGAAAAAAAAATATTTTTTTAGTTACTTTGGAAAAAAAATATTTTTTTAGTTACTTTGGAAAAAAAAATATTTTTTTAGTTACTTTGGAAAAAAATATATTTTTTTAGTTACTTTGGAAAAAAAAATATTTTTTTAGTTTCTTTGGAAAAAAAAATATTTTTTTAGTTACTTTGGGAAAAAAAATATTTTTTTAGTTACTTTGGAAAAAAAAATATTTTTTTAGTTACTTTGGAAAAAAAAATATTTTTTTAGTTACTTTGGAAAAAAATATATTTTTTTAGTTACTTTGGAAAAAAAAATATTTTTTTAGTTACTTTGGAAAAAAAAATATTTTTTAGTTACTTTGGAAAAAAAAATATTTTTTTAGTTTCTTTGGAAAAAAAAATATTTTTTTAGTTACTTTGGAAAAAAAAATATTTTTTTAGTTTCTTTGGGAAAAAAAATATTTTTTTAGTTACTTTGGAAAAAAAAATATTTTTTTTAGTTACTTTGGAAAAAAAAATATTTTTTTAGTTTCTTTGGAAAAAAAATATTTTTTTAGTTACTTTGGAAAAAAAATATTTTTTTAGTTACTTTGGAAAAAAAAAATTTTTTTTAGTTACTTTGGAAAAAAAAAATTTTTTTTAGTTACTTTGGAAAAAAAAATATTTTTTTAGTTACTTTGGAAAAAAAAATATTTTTTTAGTTACTTTGGAAAAAAAAATATTTTTTTAGTTACTTTGGGAAAAAAAATATTTTTTTAGTTACTTTGGAAAAAAAAATATTTTTTTAGTTACTTTGGAAAAAAAATATATTTTTTTAGTTACTTTGGAAAAAAAATATATTTTTTTAGTTACTTTGGAAAAAAAAATATTTTTTTAGTTACTTTGGAAAAAAAAATATTTTTTAGTTTCTTTGGAAAATTTTTTTTTTTTTTAGTTACTTTGGAAAAAAAAATATTTTTTTAGTTTCTTTGGAAAAAAAAATATTTTTTTAGTTACTTTGGAAAAAAAATATTTTTTTAGTTACTTTGGAAAAAAAAATATTTTTTTAGTTACTTTGGAAAAAAATTTTTTTTTTTAGTTACTTTGGAAAAAAATATATTTTTTTAGTTACTTTGGAAAAAAAATAATTTTTTTAGTTACTTTGGAAAAAAAAAAAATTTTTTAGTTACTTTGGAAAAAAATTTTTTTTTTAGTTTCTTTGGAAAAAAAATTATTTTTTTATTTACTTTGGAAAAAAAATTATTTTTTTAGTTACTTTGGAAAAAAAAATATTTTTTTAGTTACTTTGGGAAAAAAAATATTTTTTTAGTTACTTTGGAAAAAAATATATTTTTTTAGTTTCTTTGGGAAAATTTTTTTTTTTTTAGTTACTTTGGAAAAAAAAATATTTTTTTAGTTTCTTTGGAAAAAAAAAATATTTTTTTAGTTACTTTGGAAAAAAAAATATTTTTTTAGTTACTTTGGAAAAAAAAATATTTTTTTAGTTACTTTGGAAAAAAAAATATTTTTTTAGTTTCTTTGGAAAAAAAATATTTTTTTAGTTACTTTGGAAAAAAAAATATTTTTTTAGTTACTTTGGAAAAAAAAATATTTTTTTAGTTACTTTGGAAAAAAAAATATTTTTTTAGTTACTTTGGAAAAAAAAATATTTTTTTAGTTACTTTGGAAAAAAAAATATTTTTTTAGTTACTTTGGAAAAAAAATATTTTTTTAGTTACTTTGGAAAAAAAAATATTTTTTTAGTTACTTTGGAAAAAAAAATATTTTTTTAGTTACTTTGGGAAAAAAAATATTTTTTTAGTTACTTTGGAAAAAAAAATATTTTTTTAGTTACTTTGGAAAAAAAAATATTTTTTTAGTTTCTTTGGAAAAAAAATATTTTTTTAGTTACTTTGGAAAAAAAAATATTTTTTTAGTTACTTTGGAAAAAAAAATATTTTTTTAGTTACTTTGGAAAAAAAAATATTTTTTTAGTTTCTTTGGAAAAAAAAATATTTTTTTAGTTACTTTGGAAAAAAAAATATTTTTTTAGTTACTTTGGAAAAAAAAATATTTTTTTAGTTACTTTGGAAAAAAAAATATTTTTTTAGTTACTTTGGAAAAAAAAATATTTTTTTAGTTACTTTGGAAAAAAAAATATTTTTTTAGTTACTTTGGAAAAAAAAATATTTTTTTAGTTACTTTGGAAAAAAAAAATTTTTTTAGTTACTTTGGAAAAAAAAATATTTTTTTAGTTACTTTGGAAAAAAAAATATTTTTTTAGTTTCTTTGGAAAAAAAAATATTTTTTTAGTTACTTTGGAAAAAAAAATATTTTTTTAGTTACTTTGGAAAAAAAAATATTTTTTTAGTTACTTTGGGAAAAAACATATTTTTTTAGTTACTTTGGGAAAAAAAATATTTTTTTAGTTACTTTGGAAAAAAATATATTTTTTTAGTTACTTTGGAAAAAAAAATATTTTTTTAGTTACTTTGGAAAAAAAAATATTTTTTTAGTTACTTTGGAAAAAAAAATATTTTTTTAGTTACTTTTGTGAAAAAAAATATTTTTTTAGTTACTTTGGAAAAAAAAATATTTTTTTAGTTACTTTGGGAAAAAAAATATTTTTTTAGTTACTTTGGAAAAAAAAATATTTTTTTAGTTTCTTTGGAAAAAAAAATATTTTTTTAGTTACTTTGGAAAAAAAAATATTTTTTTAGTTACTTTGGAAAAAAAAATATTTTTTTAGTTACTTTGGAAAAAAAAATATTTTTTTAGTTTCTTTGGAAAAAAAAATATTTTTTTAGTTACTTTGGAAAAAAAAATATTTTTTTAGTTACTTTGGAAAAAAAATATTTTTTTAGTTACTTTGGAAAAAAAAATATTTTTTTAGTTACTTTGGAAAAAAAAATATTTTTTTAGTTACTTTGGAAAAAAAAATATTTTTTTAGTTACTTTGGAAAAAAAAATATTTTTTTAGTTACTTTGGAAAAAAAAATATTTTTTTAGTTACTTTGGAAAAAAAAATATTTTTTTAGTTACTTTGGGAAAAAAAATATTTTTTTAGTTTCTTTGGAAAAAAAATATTTTTTTAGTTACTTTGGAAAAAAAAATATTTTTTTAGTTACTTTGGAAAAAAAAATATTTTTTTAGTTACTTTGGAAAAAAAAATATTTTTTTAGTTACTTTGGAAAAAAAAATATTTTTTTAGTTTCTTTGGAAAAAAAAATATTTTTTTAGTTACTTTGGAAAAAAAAATATTTTTTTAGTTACTTTGGAAAAAAAAATATTTTTTTAGTTACTTTGGAAAAAAAAATATTTTTTTAGTTACTTTGGAAAAAAAAATATTTTTTTAGTTTCTTTGGAAAAAAAAATATTTTTTTAGTTACTTTGGAAAAAAAAATATTTTTTTAGTTACTTTGGAAAAAAAAATATTTTTTTAGTTACTTTGGAAAAAAAAATATTTTTTTAGTTACTTTGGAAAAAAAAATATTTTTTTAGTTACTTTGGAAAAACAAATATTTTTTTAGTTACTTTGGAAAAAAAAATATTTTTTTAGTTACTTTGGAAAAAAAAATATTTTTTTAGTTTCTTTGGAAAAAAAAATATTTTTTTAGTTACTTTGGAAAAAAAAATATTTTTTTAGTTACTTTGGAAAAAAAAATATTTTTTTAGTTACTTTGGAAAAAAAAATATTTTTTTAGTTACTTTGGAAAAAAAAATATTTTTTTAGTTACTTTGGGAAAAAAAATATTTTTTTAGTTTCTTTGGAAAAAAAATATTTTTTTAGTTACTTTGGAAAAAAAAATATTTTTTTAGTTACTTTGGAAAAAAAAATATTTTTTTAGTTACTTTGGAAAAAAAAATATTTTTTTAGTTACTTTGGAAAAAAAAATATTTTTTTAGTTACTTTGGAAAAAAAAATATTTTTTTAGTTACTTTGGAAAAAAAAATATTTTTTTAGTTACTTTGGAAAAAAAAATATTTTTTTAGTTACTTTGGAAAAAAAAATATTTTTTTAGTTACTTTGGAAAAACAAATATTTTTTTAGTTACTTTGGAAAAACAAATATTTTTTTAGTTACTTTGGAAAAAAAAATATTTTTTTAGTTACTTTGGAAAAAAAAAAAATTTTTTAGTTACTTTGGAAAAAAAAATATTTTTTTAGTTACTTTGGAAAAAAAATATTTTTTTAGTTACTTTGGAAAAAAAAATATTTTTTTAGTTACTTTGGAAAAAAAAATATTTTTTTAGTTACTTTGGAAAAAAAAATATTTTTTTAGTTACTTTGGGAAAAAAAAATATTTTTTTAGTTACTTTGGAAAAAAAAATATTTTTTTAGTTACTTTGGAAAAAAAAATATTTTTTTAGTTACTTTGGAAAAAAAAATATTTTTTTAGTTACTTTGGAAAAAAAAATATTTTTTTAGTTACTTTGGGAAAAAAAATATTTTTTTAGTTACTTTGGAAAAAAAAAAAATTTTTTAGTTACTTTGGGAAAAAAAATATTTTTTTAGTTACTTTGGAAAAAAAAATATTTTTTTAGTTTCTTTGGGAAAAAAATTTTTTTTTTAGTTACTTTGGAAAAAAAAATATTTTTTTAGTTTCTTTGGAAAAAAAAATATTTTTTTAGTTACTTTGGAAAAAAAAATATTTTTTTAGTTACTTTGGAAAAAAAAAATTTTTTTAGTTACTTTGGAAAAAAAAATATTTTTTTAGTTTCTTTGGAAAAAAAAATATTTTTTTAGTTACTTTGGAAAAAAAAATATTTTTTTAGTTACTTTGGAAAAAAAAATATTTTTTTAGTTACTTTGGAAAAAAAAATATTTTTTTAGTTACTTTGGAAAAAAAAATATTTTTTTAGTTACTTTGGAAAAAAAAATATTTTTTTAGTTACTTTGGAAAAAAAAATATTTTTTTAGTTACTTTGGAAAAAAAATATTTTTTTAGTTACTTTGGGAAAAAAAATATTTTTTTAGTTACTTTGGAAAAAAAAATATTTTTTTAGTTACTTTGGAAAAAAAAATATTTTTTTAGTTTCTTTGGAAAAAAAATATTTTTTTAGTTACTTTGGAAAAAAAAAATTTTTTTCAGTTACTTTGGAAAAAAAATATTTTTTTAGTTACTTTGGAAAAAAAAATATTTTTTTAGTTATTTTGGAAAAAAAAATATTTTTTTAGTTACTTTGGAAAACAAAATATTTTTTTAGTTACTTTGGAAAAAAAAATATTTTTTTAGTTACTTTGGAAAAAAAATATTTTTTTAGTTACTTTGGAAAAAAAATATTTTTTTAGTTACTTTGGAAAAAAAAATATTTTTTTAGTTACTTTGGAAAAAAAAATATTTTTTTAGTTTCTTTGGAAAAAAAAATATTTTTTTAGTTACTTTGGGAAAAAAAATATTTTTTTAGTTACTTTGGAAAAAAAAATATTTTTTTAGTTACTTTGGAAAAAAAAATATTTTTTTAGTTACTTTGGAAAAAAAAATATTTTTTTAGTTACTTTGGAAAAAAAAATATTTTTTTAGTTACTTTGGAAAAAAAAATATTTTTTTAGTTACTTTGGAAAAAAAAATATTTTTTTAGTTACTTTGGAAAAAAAAATATTTTTTTAGTTACTTTGGAAAAAAAAATATTTTTTAGTTACTTTGGAAAAAAAATTTTTTTTTAGTTTCTTTGGAAAAAAAAATATTTTTTTAGTTACTTTGGAAAAAAAAATATTTTTTTAGTTTCTTTGGGAAAAAAAATATTTTTTTAGTTACTTTGGAAAAAAAAATATTTTTTTAGTTACTTTGGGAAAAAAAATATTTTTTTAGTTTCTTTGGAAAAAAAAATATTTTTTTAGTTACTTTGGAAAAAAAAATATTTTTTTAGTTACTTTGGAAAAAAAATTATTTTTTTAGTTACTTTGGAAAAAAAAATTTTTTTTAGTTACTTTGGAAAAAAATATATTTTTTTAGTTACTTTGGAAAAAAAAATATTTTTTTAGTTACTTTGGGAAAAAATATATTTTTTTAGTTACTTTGGAAAAAAAAATATTTTTTTAGTTACTTTGGAAAAAAATATATTTTTTTAGTTACTTTGGAAAAAAAAATATTTTTTTAGTTACTTTGGAAAAAAAATATTTTTTTAGTTACTTTGGAAAAAAAAATATTTTTTTAGTTACTTTGGAAAAAAAAATATTTTTTAGTTACTTTGGAAAAAAAAATATTTTTTTAGTTACTTTGGGAAACAAAATATTTTTTTAGTTACTTTGGAAAAAAAAATATTTTTTTAGTTACTTTGGAAAAAAAATATTGTTTTAGTTACTTTGGAAAAAAAAAAATTTTTTTAGTTACTTTGGAAAAAAAAATATTTTTTTAGTTACTTTGGAAAAAAAATATTTTTTAGTTACTTTGGAAAAAAATTTTTTTTTTAGTTTCTTTGGAAAAAAAAATATTTTTTTAGTTACTTTGGAAAAAAAATATTTTTTTAGTTTCTTTGGGAAAAAAAATATTTTTTTAGTTACTTTGGAAAAAAAAATATTTTTTTAGTTACTTTGGAAAAAAAAATATTTTTTTAGTTACTTTGGAAAAAAAATTTTTTTTTTAGTTACTTTGGAAAAAAAAATATTTTTTAGTTACTTTGGAAAAAAAATATTTTTTTAGTTTCTTTGGAAAAAAAAATATTTTTTTAGTTACTTTGGAAAAAAAAATATTTTTTTAGTTTCTTTGGGAAAAAAAATATTTTTTTAGTTACTTTGGAAAAAAAAATATTTTTTTAGTTACTTTGGAAAAAAAAATATTTTTTTAGTTTCTTTGGAAAAAAAAATATTTTTTTAGTTACTTTGGAAAAAAATATATTTTTTTAGTTACTTTGGAAAAAAAATTATTTTTTTAGTTACTTTGGAAAAAAAATATTTTTTTAGTTACTTTGGAAAAAAAAATATTTTTTTAGTTACTTTGGAAAAAAAAATATTTTTTTAGTTACTTTGGGAAAAAAAATATTTTTTTAGTTACTTTGGAAAAAAAAATATTTTTTTAGTTACTTTGGAAAAAAAAATATTTTTTTAGTTACTTTGGAAAAAAAATATATTTTTTTAGTTACTTTGGAAAAAATATATTTTTTTAGTTACTTTGGAAAAAAAAATATTTTTTTAGTTACTTTGGAAAAAAAAAAATTTTTTAGTTACTTTGGAAAAAAAAATATTTTTTTAGTTACTTTGGGAAAAAAAATATTTTTTTAGTTACTTTGGAAAAAAAAATATTTTTTTAGTTTCTTTGGAAAAAAAATTTTTTTTTTAGTTACTTTGGAAAAAAAAATATTTTTTTAGTTTCTTTGGAAAAAAAAATATTTTTTTAGTTACTTTGGAAAAAAAAATATTTTTTTAGTTACTTTGGAAAAAAAAATATTTTTTTAGTTACTTTGGAAAAAAAAATTTTTTTTTAGTTACTTTGGAAAAAAAAATATTTTTTTAGTTACTTTGGAAAAAAAATAATTTTTTTAGTTACTTTGGAAAAAAAAATATTTTTTAGTTACTTTGGAAAAAAAATTATTTTTTTAGTTACTTTGGGAAAAAAAATATTTTTTTAGTTACTTTGGAAAAAAAAATATTTTTTTAGTTTCTTTGGAAAAAAAATTATTTTTTTAGTTACTTTGGAAAGAAAAATATTTTTTTAGTTTCTTTGGAAAAAAAATTATTTTTTTAGTTACTTTGGAAAAAAAATATTTTTTTAGTTACTTTGGAAAAAAAAATATTTTTTTAGTTACTTTGGAAAAAAAAATATTTTTTTAGTTTCTTTGGAAAAAAAAATATTTTTTTAGTTACTTTGGAAAAAAAAATATTTTTTTAGTTACTTTGGAAAAAAAATATTTTTTTAGTTTCTTTGGAAAAAAAAATATTTTTTTAGTTACTTTGGAAAAAAAAATATTTTTTTAGTTACTTTGGAAAAAAAAATATTTTTTTAGTTACTTTGGAAAAAAAAATATTTTTTTAGTTACTTTGGGAAAAAAAATATTTTTTTAGTTACTTTGGAAAAAAAAATATTTTTTTAGTTACTTTGGAAAAAAAAATATTTTTTTAGTTACTTTGGAAAAAAAATATTTTTTTAGTTACTTTGGAAAAAAAAATATTTTTTTAGTTACTTTGGAAAAAAAAATATTTTTTTAGTTACTTTGGAAAAAAAAATATTTTTTTAGTTTCTTTGGAAAAAAAAAAATTTTTTAGTTACTTTGGAAATTTTTTTTTTTTTTAGTTACTTTGGGAAAAAAAATATTTTTTTAGTTACTTTGGAAAAAAAAATATTTTTTTAGTTACTTTGGAAAAAAAAATATTTTTTTAGTTTCTTTGGAAAAAAAAATATTTTTTTAGTTACTTTGGAAAAAAAAATATTTTTTTAGTTACTTTGGAAAAAAAAATATTTTTTTAGTTACTTTGGAAAAAAAAATATTTTTTTAGTTACTTTGGAAAAAAAAATATTTTTTTAGTTTCTTTGGAAAAAAAAATATTTTTTTAGTTACTTTGGAAAAAAAAATATTTTTTTAGTTACTTTGGAAAAAAAATTTTTTTTTTAGTTACTTTGGAAAAAAAAAATTTTTTTTAGTTTCTTTGGAAAAAAATTTTTTTTTAGTTACTTTGGAAAAAAAATATTTTTTTAGTTTCTTTGGAAAAAAAAATGTTTTAGTTACTTTGGAAAAAAAAATTTATTTTTAGTTTCTTTGGGAAAAAAAATATTTTTTTAGTTACTTTGGAAAAAAAAATATTTTTTTAGTTACTTTGGGAAAAAAAATATTTTTTTAGTTACTTTGGAAAAAATAAATTTTTTTAGTTACTTTGGAAAAAAAAAATTTTTTTTAGTTACTTTGGAAAAAAAAATATTTTTTTAGTTACTTTGGAAAAAAAAATATTTTTTTAGTTACTTTGGAAAAAAAAATATTTTTTTAGTTACTTTGGAAAAAAAAATATTTTTTAGTTACTTTGGAAAAAAAATATTTTTTTTAGTTTCTTTGGAAAAAAAAATATTTTTTTAGTTACTTTGGAAAAAAAAATATTTTTTTAGTTTCTTTGGGAAAAAAAATATTTTTTTAGTTACTTTGGAAAAAAAAATATTTTTTTAGTTACTTTGGAAAAAAAAATATTTTTTTAGTTTCTTTGGAAAAAAAATTATTTTTTTAGTTACTTTGGAAAAAAAAATATTTTTTTAGTTACTTTGGAAAAAAAAATATTTTTTTAGTTACTTTGGAAAAAAAATTATTTTTTTAGTTACTTTGGAAAAAAAATTATTTTTTTAGTTACTTTGGAAAAAAAAATATTTTTTTAGTTACTTTGGAAAAAAAAATATTTTTTTAGTTACTTGGGAAAAAAAATATTTTTTTAGTTACTTTGGAAAAAAAAATATTTTTTTAGTTACTTTGGAAAAAAAAATATTTTTTTAGTTACTTTGGAAAAAAAAAATTTTTTTTTAGTTACTTGGAAAAAAAAATATTTTTTTAGTTACTTTGGAAAAAAAAATATTTTTTAGTTACTTTGGAAAAAAAAATATTTTTTTAGTTACTTTGGAAAAAAAAATATTTTTTAGTTACTTTGGAAAAAAAAATATTTTTTTAGTTACTTTGGGAAAAAAAATATTTTTTTAGTTACTTTGGAAAAAAAATATTTTTTTAGTTTCTTTGGAAAAAATTTTTTTTTTTTAGTTACTTTGGAAAAAAAAATATTTTTTTAGTTTCTTTGGAAAAAAAATATTTTTTTAGTTACTTTGGAAAAAAAAATATTTTTTTAGTTACTTTGGAAAAAAAAATATTTTTTTTAGTTACTTTGGAAAAAAAAATATTTTTTTAGTTTCTTTGGAAAAAAAAATATTTTTTTAGTTACTTTGGGAAAAAAAATATTTTTTTAGTTACTTTGGAAAAAAAAATATTTTTTTAGTTACTTTGGAAAAAAAAATATTTTTTAGTTACTTTGGGAAAAAAAAAATTTTTTTAGTTACTTTGGAAAAAAAAAAAATTTTTTAGTTACTTTGGAAAAAAAAATATTTTTTTAGTTTCTTTGGAAAAAAAAATATTTTTTAGTTACTTTGGAAAAAAAATATTTTTTTAGTTACTTTGGAAAAAAAAATATTTTTTAGTTACTTTGGAAAAAAATATTTTTTTAGTTACTTTGGGAAAAAAAATATTTTTTTAGTTACTTTGGAAAAAAAAATATTTTTTTAGTTACTTTGGAAAAAAAAATATTTTTTTAGTTACTTTGGAAAAAAAAATATTTTTTTAGTTACTTTGGAAAAAAAAATATTTTTTAGTTACTTTGGAAAAAAAAATATTTTTTTAGTTACTTTGGAAAAAAAAATATTTTTTTAGTTACTTTGGAAAAAAAAATATTTTTTTAGTTACTTTGGGAAAAAAAATATTTTTTTAGTTACTTTGGAAAAAAAAATATTTTTTTAGTTACTTTGGAAAAAAAAATATTTTTTTAGTTACTTTGGAAAAAAAAATATTTTTTTAGTTACTTTGGAAAAAAAAATATTTTTTTAG
Organism: Melanostigma gelatinosum; assembly: GCF_949748355.1. Taxonomy (NCBI): domain Eukaryota; kingdom Metazoa; phylum Chordata; class Actinopteri; order Perciformes; family Zoarcidae; genus Melanostigma; species Melanostigma gelatinosum. The sequence goes on along the minus strand of NW_027634860.1, from coordinate 47,010 downwards.
TTACTTTGGAAAAAAAAAATTTTTTTTAGTTACTTTGGGAAAAAAATATTTTTTTAGTTACTTTGGAAAAAAATTTTTTTTTTTAGTTACTTTGGAAAAAAAAAATATTTTTTTAGTTACTTTGGAAAAAAAAATATTTTTTTAGTTACTTTGGGAAAAAAAATATTTTTTTAGTTACTTTGGAAAAAAAAATATTTTTTTAGTTACTTTGGAAAAAAAATATTTTTTTTAGTTACTTTGGAAAAAAAAATATTTTTTTAGTTACTTTGGAAAAAAAAATATTTTTTTAGTTACTTTGGAAAAAAAAAATTTTTTTTAGTTACTTTGGGAAAAAAATATTTTTTTAGTTACTTTGGAAAAAATTTTTTTTTTTTAGTTACTTTGGAAAAAAAAAATATTTTTTTAGTTTCTTTGGAAAAAAAATTTTTTTTAGTTACTTTGGAAAAAAAAAATTTTTTTTAGTTTCTTTGGAAAAAAAAATATTTTTTTAGTTTCTTTGGAAAAAAATTTTTTTTTTTAGTTACTTTGGAAAAAAAAATATTTTTTTAGTTTCTTTGGAAAAAAAAATATTTTTTTAGTTACTTTGGAAAAAAATATATTTTTTTAGTTACTTTGGAAAAAAAAATATTTTTTTAGTTACTTTGGAAAAAAAAAATTTTTTTTAGTTACTTTGGAAAAAAAAATATTTTTTTAGTTACTTTGGAAAAAAAATCATTTTTTTAGTTACTTTGGAAAAAAAAATATTTTTTAGTTACTTTGGAAAAAAAATTATTTTTTTAGTTACTTTGGGAAAAAAAATATTTTTTTAGTTACTTTGGAAAAAAAAATATTTTTTTAGTTTCTTTGGAAAAAAAATTATTTTTTTAGTTACTTTGGAAAGAAAAATATTTTTTTAGTTTCTTTGGAAAAAAAATTATTTTTTTAGTTACTTTGGAAAAAAAATATTTTTTTAGTTACTTTGGAAAAAAAAATATTTTTTTAGTTACTTTGGAAAAAAAAATATTTTTTTAGTTTCTTTGGAAAAAAAAATATTTTTTTAGTTACTTTGGAAAAAAAAATATTTTTTTAGTTACTTTGGAAAAAAAATATTTTTTTAGTTTCTTTGGAAAAAAAAATATTTTTTTAGTTACTTTGGAAAAAAAAATATTTTTTTAGTTACTTTGGAAAAAAAAATATTTTTTTAGTTACTTTGGAAAAAAAAATATTTTTTTAGTTACTTTGGGAAAAAAAATATTTTTTTAGTTACTTTGGAAAAAAAAATATTTTTTTAGTTACTTTGGAAAAAAAAATATTTTTTTAGTTACTTTGGAAAAAAAATATTTTTTTAGTTACTTTGGAAAAAAAAAATATTTTTTTAGTTACTTTGGAAAAAAAAATATTTTTTTAGTTACTTTGGAAAAAAAAATATTTTTTTAGTTTCTTTGGAAAAAAAAAAATTTTTTTAGTTACTTTGGAAAATTTTTTTTTTTTTTAGTTACTTTGGGAAAAAAAATATTTTTTTAGTTACTTTGGAAAAAAAAATATTTTTTTAGTTACTTTGGAAAAAAAAATATTTTTTTAGTTTCTTTGGAAAAAAAAATATTTTTTTAGTTACTTTGGAAAAAAAAATATTTTTTTAGTTACTTTGGAAAAAAAAATATTTTTTTAGTTACTTTGGAAAAAAAAATATTTTTTTAGTTACTTTGGAAAAAAAAATATTTTTTTAGTTTCTTTGGAAAAAAAAATATTTTTTTAGTTACTTTGGAAAAAAAAATATTTTTTTAGTTACTTTGGAAAAAAAATTTTTTTTTTAGTTACTTTGGAAAAAAAAATTTTTTTTTAGTTTCTTTGGAAAAAAATTTTTTTTTAGTTACTTTGGAAAAAAAATATTTTTTTAGTTTCTTTGGAAAAAAAAATGTTTTAGTTACTTTGGAAAAAAAAATTTATTTTTAGTTTCTTTGGGAAAAAAAATATTTTTTTAGTTACTTTGGAAAAAAAAATATTTTTTTAGTTACTTTGGGAAAAAAAATATTTTTTTAGTTACTTTGGAAAAAATAAATTTTTTTAGTTACTTTGGAAAAAAAAATTTTTTTTAGTTACTTTGGAAAAAAAAATTTTTTTTTAGTTACTTTGGAAAAAAAAAAATTTTTTTAGTTACTTTGGAAAAAAAAATATTTTTTTAGTTACTTTGGAAAAAAAAATATTTTTTTAGTTACTTTGGAAAAAAAAATATTTTTTTAGTTACTTTGGAAAAAAAAATATTTTTTAGTTACTTTGGAAAAAAAATATTTTTTTTAGTTTCTTTGGAAAAAAAAATATTTTTTTAGTTACTTTGGAAAAAAAAATATTTTTTTAGTTTCTTTGGGAAAAAAAATATTTTTTTAGTTACTTTGGAAAAAAAAATATTTTTTTAGTTACTTTGGAAAAAAAAATATTTTTTTAGTTTCTTTGGAAAAAAAATTATTTTTTTAGTTACTTTGGAAAAAAAAATATTTTTTTAGTTACTTTGGAAAAAAAAATATTTTTTTAGTTACTTTGGAAAAAAAAATATTTTTTTAGTTACTTTGGAAAAAAAATTATTTTTTTAGTTACTTTGGAAAAAAAAATATTTTTTTAGTTACTTTGGAAAAAAAAATATTTTTTTAGTTACTTTGGGAAAAAAAATATTTTTTTAGTTACTTTGGAAAAAAAAAGTATTTTTTTAGTTACTTTGGAAAAAAAAATATTTTTTTAGTTACTTTGGAAAAAAAAAATTTTTTTTTAGTTACTTTGGAAAAAAAAATATTTTTTTAGTTACTTTGGAAAAAAAAATATTTTTTAGTTACTTTGGAAAAAAAAATATTTTTTTAGTTACTTTGGAAAAAAAAATATTTTTTAGTTACTTTGGAAAAAAAAATATTTTTTTTAGTTACTTTGGGAAAAAAAATATTTTTTTAGTTACTTTGGAAAAAAAAATATTTTTTTAGTTTCTTTGGAAAAAATTTTTTTTTTTTAGTTACTTTGGAAAAAAAAATATTTTTTTAGTTTCTTTGGAAAAAAAATATTTTTTTAGTTACTTTGGAAAAAAAAATATTTTTTTAGTTACTTTGGAAAAAAAAATATTTTTTTTAGTTACTTTGGAAAAAAAAATATTTTTTTAGTTTCTTTGGAAAAAAAAATATTTTTTTAGTTACTTTGGGAAAAAAAATATTTTTTTAGTTACTTTGGAAAAAAAAATATTTTTTTAGTTACTTTGGAAAAAAAAATATTTTTTTAGTTACTTTGGGAAAAAAAAAATTTTTTTAGTTACTTTGGAAAAAAAAAAAATTTTTTAGTTACTTTGGAAAAAAAAATATTTTTTTAGTTTCTTTGGAAAAAAAAATATTTTTTTAGTTACTTTGGAAAAAAAAATATTTTTTTAGTTACTTTGGAAAAAAAAATATTTTTTAGTTACTTTGGAAAAAAAATATTTTTTTAGTTACTTTGGGAAAAAAAATATTTTTTTAGTTACTTTGGAAAAAAAAATATTTTTTTAGTTACTTTGGAAAAAAAAATATTTTTTTAGTTACTTTGGAAAAAAAAATATTTTTTTAGTTACTTTGGAAAAAAAAATATTTTTTTAGTTACTTTGGAAAAAAAAATATTTTTTTAGTTACTTTGGAAAAAAAAATATTTTTTTAGTTACTTTGGAAAAAAAAATATTTTTTTAGTTACTTTGGAAAAAAAATATTTTTTTAGTTACTTTGGAAAAAAAAATATTTTTTTAGTTACTTTGGAAAAAAAAATATTTTTTTAGTTACTTTGGAAAAAAAAATATTTTTTTAGTTACTTTGGAAAAAAAAATATTTTTGGAAAAAAAAATTTTTTTTAGTTACTTTGGGAAAAAATATTTTTTTTAGTTACTTTGGAAAAAAAATTTTTTTTTTAGTTACTTTGGAAAAAAAAAATATTTTTTAGTTACTTTGGAAAAAAAAATATTTTTTTAGTTACTTTGGGAAAAAAAATATTTTTTTAGTTACTTTGGAAAAAAAATATTTTTTTAGTTACTTTGGAAAAAAAAATATTTTTTTAGTTACTTTGGAAAAAAAAATATTTTTTTAGTTACTTTGGAAAAAAAAATATTTTTTTAGTTACTTTGGAAAAAAAAAAATTTTTTTAGTTACTTTGGGAAAAAAATATTTTTTTAGTTACTTTGGAAAAAAATTTTTTTTTTTAGTTACTTTGGAAAAAAAAAATATTTTTTTAGTTTCTTTGGAAAAAAAAATTTTTTTAGTTACTTTGGAAAAAAAAAAAAAATTTTTAGTTTCTTTGGAAAAAAAAAAAATTTTTTAGTTACTTTGGAAAAAAAAATATTTTTTTAGTTTCTTTGGGAAAAAAAATATTTTTTTAGTTACTTTGGAAAAAAAAATATTTTTTTAGTTACTTTGGAAAAAAAATATTTTTTTAGTTTCTTTGGAAAAAAAAATATTTTTTTAGTTACTTTGGGAAAAAAAATATTTTTTTAGTTACTTTGGAAAAAAAATTATTTTTTTAGTTTCTTTGGAAAAAAAAATTTTTTTAGTTACTTTGGAAAAAAAATTTTTTTTTTAGTTTCTTTGGAAAAAAAAAATTTTTTTTAGTTACTTTGGAAAAAAAAATATTTTTTTAGTTTCTTTGGGAAAAAAAATATTTTTTTAGTTACTTTGGAAAAAAAAATATTTTTTTAGTTACTTTGGAAAAAAAATATTTTTTTAGTTTCTTTGGAAAAAAAAATATTTTTTTAGTTACTTTGGGAAAAAAAATATTTTTTTAGTTACTTTGGAAAAAAAATTATTTTTTTAGTTACTTTGGAAAAAAAAATATTTTTTTAGTTACTTTGGAAAAAAAAATATTTTTTTAGTTACTTTGGAAAAAAAATTTTTTTTTAGTTTCTTTGGAAAAAAAAATATTTTTTTAGTTACTTTGGGAAAAAAAATATTTTTTTAGTTACTTTGGAAAAAAAAATATTTTTTTAGTTACTTTGGAAAAAAAAATATTTTTTTAGTTACTTTGGAAAAAAAAATATTTTTTTAGTTACTTTGGAAAAAAAAATATTTTTTTAGTTACTTTGGAAAAAAAAATATTTTTTTAGTTACTTTGGAAAAAAAAATATTTTTTTAGTTACTTTGGAAAAAAAATATTTTTTTAGTTACTTTGGAAAAAAAATAATTTTTTAGTTACTTTGGAAAAAAAATATTTTTTTAGTTACTTTGGAAAAAAAATAATTTTTTAGTTACTTTGGAAAAAAAATTTTTTTTTTAGTTTCTTTGGAAAAAAAAATTTTTTTTTAGTTACTTTGGAAAAAAAAAAATTTTTTTAGTTTCTTTGGGAAAAAAAATATTTTTTTAGTTACTTTGGAAAAAAAAATATTTTTTTAGTTACTTTGGAAAAAAAAATATTTTTTTAGTTACTTTGGAAAAAAAAAATATTTTTTTAGTTACTTTGGAAAAAAAAAAATTTTTTTAGTTACTTTGGAAAAAAAAATATTTTTTAGTTACTTTGGAAAAAAAAATATTTTTTTAGTTACTTTGGAAAAAAAAATATTTTTTAGTTACTTTGGAAAAAAAAATATATTTTTTAGTTACTTTGGGAAAAAAAATATTTTTTTAGTTACTTTGGAAAAAAAAATATTTTTTTAGTTTCTTTGGAAAATTTTTTTTTTTTTTAGTTACTTTGGAAAAAAAAATATTTTTTTAGTTTCTTTGGAAAAAAAAATATTTTTTTAGTTACTTTGGAAAAAAAAATATTTTTTTAGTTACTTTGGAAAAAAAATTATTTTTTTAGTTACTTTGGTAAAAAAAATATTTTTTTAGTTACTTTGGAAAAAAAAATATTTTTTAGTTACTTTGGAAAAAAAAATATTTTTTTAGTTACTTTGGGAAAAAAAATATTTTTTTAGTTACTTTGGAAAAAAAAATATTTTTTTAGTTACTTTGGAAAAAAAAATATTTTTTTAGTTTCTTTGGAAAAAAAATATTTTTTTAGTTACTTTGGAAAAAAAAATATTTTTTTAGTTACTTTGGAAAAAAAAATATTTTTTTAGTTACTTTGGAAAAAAAAATATTTTTTTAGTTTCTTTGGAAAAAAAAATATTTTTTTAGTTACTTTGGAAAAAAAAATATTTTTTTAGTTACTTTGGAAAAAAAAATATTTTTTTAGTTACTTTGGAAAAAAAAATATTTTTTTAGTTACTTTGGAAAAAAAAATATTTTTTTAGTTACTTTAGAAAAAAAAATATTTTTTTAGTTACTTTGGAAAAAAAAATATTTTTTTAGTTACTTTGGAAAAAAAAATTTTTTTTAGTTACTTTGGAAAAAAATATATTTTTTTAGTTACTTTGGAAAAAAAAATATTTTTTTAGTTTCTTTGGAAAAAAAAATATTTTTTTAGTTACTTTGGAAAAAAAAATATTTTTTTAGTTACTTTGGAAAAAAAAATATTTTTTTAGTTACTTTGGGAAAAAAAATATTTTTTTAGTTACTTTGGGAAAAAAAATATTTTTTTAGTTACTTTGGAAAAAAATATATTTTTTTAGTTACTTTGGAAAAAAAAAAAATTTTTTAGTTACTTTGGAAAAAAAAAAATTTTTTTAGTTACTTTGGAAAAAAAAATATTTTTTTAGTTACTTTTGTGAAAAAAAATATTTTTTTAGTTACTTTGGAAAAAAAAATATTTTTTTAGTTACTTTGGGAAAAAAATATTTTTTTAGTTACTTTGGAAAAAAAAATATTTTTTTAGTTTCTTTGGAAAAAAAAATAATTTTTTAGTTACTTTGGAAAAAAAAATATTTTTTTAGTTTCTTTGGAAAAAAAAATATTTTTTTAGTTACTTTGGAAAAAAAAATATTTTTTTAGTTACTTTGGAAAAAAAAATATTTTTTTAGTTACTTTGGAAAAAAAAATATTTTTTTAGTTTCTTTGGAAAAAAAAATATTTTTTTAGTTACTTTGGAAAAAAAAATATTTTTTTAGTTACTTTGGAAAAAAAAAATTTTTTTAGTTACTTTGGAAAAAAAAATATTTTTTTAGTTACTTTGGAAAAAAAAATATTTTTTTAGTTACTTTGGAAAAAAAAATATTTTTTTAGTTACTTTGGAAAAAAAAATATTTTTTTAGTTACTTTGGAAAAAAAAATATTTTTTTAGTTACTTTGGAAAAAAAAATATTTTTTTAGTTACTTTGGGAAAAAAAATATTTTTTTAGTTTCTTTGGAAAAAAAATATTTTTTTAGTTACTTTGGAAAAAAAAATATTTTTTTAGTTACTTTGGAAAAAAAAATATTTTTTTAGTTACTTTGGAAAAAAAAATATTTTTTTAGTTACTTTGGAAAAAAAAATATTTTTTTAGTTTCTTTGGAAAAAAAAATATTTTTTTAGTTACTTTGGAAAAACAAATATTTTTTTAGTTACTTTGGAAAAAAAAATATTTTTTTAGTTACTTTGGAAAAAAAAATATTTTTTTAGTTACTTTGGAAAAAAAAATATTTTTTTAGTTACTTTGGAAAAACAAATATTTTTTTAGTTTCTTTGGGAAAAAAAATATTTTTTTAGTTACTTTGGAAAAAAAAATATTTTTTTAGTTACTTTGGAAAAAAATATATTTTTTTAGTTACTTTGGGAAAAAAAATATTTTTTTAGTTACTTTGGAAAAAAAAAATTTTTTTTAGTTACTTTGGAAAAAAAAATATTTTTTTAGTTACTTTGGAAAAAAAAATATTTTTTTAGTTACTTTGGAAAAAAAAATATTTTTTTAGTTACTTTGGAAAAAAAAATATTTTTTTAGTTACTTTGGGAAAAAAAATATTTTTTTAGTTTCTTTGGAAAAAAAATATTTTTTTAGTTACTTTGGAAAAAAAAATATTTTTTTAGTTACTTTGGAAAAAAAAATATTTTTTTAGTTACTTTGGAAAAAAAAATATTTTTTTAGTTACTTTGGAAAAAAAAATATTTTTTTAGTTACTTTGGAAAAAAAAATATTTTTTTAGTTACTTTGGAAAAAAAAATATTTTTTTAGTTACTTTGGAAAAACAAATATTTTTTTAGTTACTTTGGAAAAAAAAATATTTTTTTAGTTACTTTGGAAAAAAAAATATTTTTTTAGTTACTTTGGAAAAACAAATATTTTTTTAGTTACTTTGGAAAAAAAAAAATTTTTTTAGTTACTTTGGAAAAAAAATAATTTTTTAGTTACTTTGGAAAAAAAATTTTTTTTTTAGTTTCTTTGGAAAAAAAAAAATTTTTTTAGTTACTTTGGAAAAAAAAATATTTTTTTAGTTTCTTTGGGAAAAAAAATATTTTTTTAGTTACTTTGGAAAAAAAAATATTTTTTTAGTTACTTTGGAAAAAAAAATATTTTTTTAGTTACTTTGGAAAAAAAAAATATTTTTTTAGTTACTTTGGAAAAAAAAATATTTTTTTAGTTACTTTGGAAAAAAAAATATTTTTTAGTTACTTTGGAAAAAAAAATATTTTTTTAGTTACTTTGGAAAAAAAAATATTTTTTAGTTACTTTGGAAAAAAAAATATTTTTTTTAGTTACTTTGGGAAAAAAAATATTTTTTTAGTTACTTTGGAAAAAAAAATATTTTTTTAGTTTCTTTGGAAAATTTTTTTTTTTTTTTAGTTACTTTGGAAAAAAAAATATTTTTTTAGTTTCTTTGGAAAAAAAAATATTTTTTTAGTTACTTTGGAAAAAAAAATATTTTTTTAGTTACTTTGGAAAAAAATTTATTTTTTTAGTTACTTTGGTAAAAAAAATATTTTTTTAGTTACTTTGGAAAAAAAAATATTTTTTAGTTACTTTGGAAAAAAAAAATATTTTTTTAGTTACTTTGGGAAAAAAAATATTTTTTTAGTTACTTTGGAAAAAAAAATATTTTTTTAGTTACTTTGGAAAAAAAAATATTTTTTTAGTTTCTTTGGAAAAAAAATATTTTTTTAGTTACTTTGGAAAAAAAAATATTTTTTTAGTTACTTTGGAAAAAAAAATATTTTTTTAGTTACTTTGGAAAAAAAAATATTTTTTTAGTTTCTTTGGAAAAAAAAATATTTTTTTAGTTACTTTGGAAAAAAAAATATTTTTTTAGTTACTTTGGAAAAAAAAATATTTTTTTAGTTACTTTGGAAAAAAAAATATTTTTTTAGTTACTTTGGAAAAAAAAATATTTTTTTAGTTACTTTGGAAAAAAAAATATTTTTTTAGTTTCTTTGGGAAAAAAAATATTTTTTTAGTTACTTTGGAAAAAAAAATATTTTTTTAGTTACTTTGGAAAAAAAAATATTTTTTTAGTTACTTTGGAAAAAAAAAATATTTTTTTAGTTACTTTGGAAAAAAAAATATTTTTTTAGTTACTTTGGAAAAAAAAATATTTTTTAGTTACTTTGGAAAAAAAAATATTTTTTTAGTTACTTTGGAAAAAAAAATATTTTTTAGTTACTTTGGAAAAAAAAATATTTTTTTTAGTTACTTTGGGAAAAAAAATATTTTTTTAGTTACTTTGGAAAAAAAAATATTTTTTTAGTTTCTTTGGAAAATTTTTTTTTTTTTAGTTACTTTGGAAAAAAAAATATTTTTTTAGTTTCTTTGGAAAAAAAAATATTTTTTTAGTTACTTTGGAAAAAAAAATATTTTTTTAGTTACTTTGGAAAAAAAATTATTTTTTTAGTTACTTTGGTAAAAAAAATATTTTTTTAGTTACTTTGGAAAAAAAAATATTTTTTAGTTACTTTGGAAAAAAAAATATTTTTTTAGTTACTTTGGGAAAAAAAATATTTTTTTAGTTACTTTGGAAAAAAAAATATTTTTTTAGTTACTTTGGAAAAAAAAATATTTTTTTAGTTTCTTTGGAAAAAAAATATTTTTTTAGTTACTTTGGAAAAAAAAATATTTTTTTAGTTACTTTGGAAAAAAAAATATTTTTTTAGTTACTTTGGAAAAAAAAATATTTTTTTAGTTTCTTTGGAAAAAAAAATATTTTTTTAGTTACTTTGGAAAAAAAAATATTTTTTTAGTTACTTTGGAAAAAAAAATATTTTTTTAGTTACTTTGGAAAAAAAAATATTTTTTTAGTTACTTTGGAAAAAAAAATATTTTTTTAGTTACTTTGGAAAAAAAAAAATTTTTTTAGTTACTTTGGAAAAAAAAAATTTTTTTTAGTTACTTTGGAAAAAAAAAATTTTTTTAGTTACTTTGGAAAAAAAAATATTTTTTCAGTTACTTTGGAAAAAAAAATTTTTTTTTAGTTTCTTTGGAAAAAAAAATATTTTTTTAGTTACTTTGGAAAAAAAAATATTTTTTTAGTTACTTTGGAAAAAAAAATATTTTTTTAGTTACTTTGGGAAAAAAAATATTTTTTTAGTTACTTTGGGAAAAAAAATATTTTTTTAGTTACTTTGGAAAAAAATATATTTTTTTAGTTACTTTGGAAAAAAAAATATTTTTTTAGTTACTTTGGAAAAAAAAAATTTTTTTTAGTTACTTTGGAAAAAAAAATATTTTTTTAGTTACTTTTGTGAAAAAAAATATTTTTTTAGTTACTTTGGAAAAAAAAATATTTTTTTAGTTACTTTGGGAAAAAAAATATTTTTTTAGTTACTTTGGAAAAAAAAATATTTTTTTAGTTACTTTGGAAAAAAAAATATTTTTTTAGTTACTTTGGAAAAAAAATATATTTTTTTAGTTACTTTGGAAAAAAAAATATTTTTTTAGTTACTTTGGAAAAAAAAAATTTTTTTTAGTTACTTTGGAAAAAAAAATATTTTTTTAGTTACTTTTGTGAAAAAAAATATTTTTTTAGTTACTTTGGAAAAAAAAATATTTTTTTAGTTACTTTGGGAAAAAAAATATTTTTTTAGTTACTTTGGAAAAACAAATATTTTTTTAGTTACTTTGGAAAAAAAAATATTTTTTTAGTTACTTTGGAAAAAAAATAATTTTTTAGTTACTTTGGAAAAAAAAAATTTTTTTTAGTTTCTTTGGAAAAAAAAAAATTTTTTTAGTTACTTTGGAAAAAAAAATATTTTTTTAGTTTCTTTGGGAAAAAAAATATTTTTTTAGTTACTTTGGAAAAAAAAATATTTTTTTAGTTACTTTGGAAAAAAAAATATTTTTTTAGTTACTTTGGAAAAAAAAATATTTTTTTAGTTACTTTGGAAAAAAAAATATTTTTTTAGTTACTTTGGAAAAAAAAAATATTTTTTTAGTTACTTTGGAAAAAAAAATATTTTTTTAGTTACTTTGGAAAAAAAAATATTTTTTAGTTACTTTGGAAAAAAAAATATTTTTTTAGTTACTTTGGAAAAAAAAATATTTTTTAGTTACTTTGGAAAAAAAAATATTTTTTTTAGTTACTTTGGGAAAAAAAATATTTTTTTAGTTACTTTGGAAAAAAAAATATTTTTTTAGTTTCTTTGGAAATTTTTTTTTTTTTTTAGTTACTTTGGAAAAAAAAATATTTTTTTAGTTTCTTTGGAAAAAAAAATATTTTTTTAGTTACTTTGGAAAAAAAAATATTTTTTTAGTTACTTTGGAAAAAAAATTATTTTTTTAGTTACTTTGGTAAAAAAAATATTTTTTTAGTTACTTTGGAAAAAAAAATATTTTTTAGTTACTTTGGAAAAAAAAATATTTTTTTAGTTACTTTGGGAAAAAAAATATTTTTTTAGTTACTTTGGAAAAAAAAATATTTTTTTAGTTACTTTGGAAAAAAAAAATATTTTTTTAGTTACTTTGGAAAAAAAAATATTTTTTTAGTTACTTTGGAAAAAAAAATATTTTTTAGTTACTTTGGAAAAAAAAATATTTTTTTAGTTACTTTGGAAAAAAAAATATTTTTTAGTTACTTTGGAAAAAAAAATATTTTTTTTAGTTACTTTGGGAAAAAAAATATTTTTTTAGTTACTTTGGAAAAAAAAATATTTTTTTAGTTTCTTTGGAAAATTTTTTTTTTTTTTAGTTACTTTGGAAAAAAAAATATTTTTTTAGTTTCTTTGGAAAAAAAAATATTTTTTTAGTTACTTTGGAAAAAAAAATATTTTTTTAGTTACTTTGGAAAAATAATTATTTTTTTAGTTACTTTGGTAAAAAAAATATTTTTTTAGTTACTTTGGAAAAAAAAATATTTTTTAGTTACTTTGGAAAAAAAAATATTTTTTTAGTTACTTTGGGAAAAAAATATTTTTTTAGTTACTTTGGAAAAAAAAATATTTTTTTAGTTACTTTGGAAAAAAAAATATTTTTTTAGTTTCTTTGGAAAAAAAATATTTTTTTAGTTACTTTGGAAAAAAAAATATTTTTTTAGTTACTTTGGAAAAAAAAATATTTTTTTAGTTACTTTGGAAAAAAAAATATTTTTTTAGTTTCTTTGGAAAAAAAAATATTTTTTTAGTTACTTTGGAAAAAAAAATATTTTTTTAGTTACTTTGGAAAAAAAAATATTTTTTTAGTTACTTTGGAAAAAAAAATATTTTTTTAGTTACTTTGGAAAAAAAAATATTTTTTTAGTTACTTTGGAAAAAAAAATATTTTTTTAGTTTCTTTGGGAAAAAAAATATTTTTTTAGTTACTTTGGAAAAAAAAATATTTTTTTAGTTACTTTGGAAAAAAAAATATTTTTTTAGTTACTTTGGAAAAAAAAAATATTTTTTTAGTTACTTTGGAAAAAAATATATTTTTTTAGTTACTTTGGAAAAAAAAATATTTTTTAGTTACTTTGGAAAAAAAAATATTTTTTTAGTTACTTTGGAAAAAAAAATATTTTTTAGTTACTTTGGAAAAAAAAATATTTTTTTAGTTACTTTGGAAAAAAAATTATTTTTTTAGTTACTTTGGTAAAAAAAATATTTTTTTAGTTACTTTGGAAAAAAAAATATTTTTTAGTTACTTTGGAAAAAAAAATATTTTTTTAGTTACTTTGGGAAAAAAAATATTTTTTTAGTTACTTTGGAAAAAAAAATATTTTTTTAGTTACTTTGGAAAAAAAAATATTTTTTTAGTTTCTTTGGAAAAAAAATATTTTTTTAGTTACTTTGGAAAAAAAAATATTTTTTTAGTTACTTTGGAAAAAAAAATATTTTTTTAGTTACTTTGGAAAAAAAAATATTTTTTTAGTTTCTTTGGAAAAAAAAATATTTTTTTAGTTACTTTGGAAAAAAAAATATTTTTTTAGTTACTTTGGAAAAAAAAATATTTTTTTAGTTACTTTGGAAAAAAAAATATTTTTTTAGTTACTTTGGAAAAAAAAATATTTTTTTAGTTACTTTGGAAAAAAAAAATTTTTTTTAGTTACTTTGGAAAAAAAAAAAATTTTTTAGTTACTTTGGAAAAAAAATTTTTTTTAGTTACTTTGGAAAAAAAAATATTTTTTTAGTTACTTTGGAAAAAAAAATATTTTTTTAGTTTCTTTGGAAAAAAAAATATTTTTTTAGTTACTTTGGAAAAAAAAATATTTTTTTAGTTACTTTGGAAAAAAAAATATTTTTTTAGTTACTTTGGGAAAAAAAAATTTTTTTTAGTTACTTTGGGAAAAAAAATATTTTTTTAGTTACTTTGGAAAAAAATATATTTTTTTAGTTACTTTGGAAAAAAAAATATTTTTTTAGTTACTTTGGAAAAAAAAAATTTTTTTTAGTTACTTTGGAAAAAAAAATATTTTTTTAGTTACTTTTGTGAAAAAAAATATTTTTTTAGTTACTTTGGAAAAAAAAATATTTTTTTAGTTACTTTGGGAAAAAAAATATTTTTTTAGTTACTTTGGAAAAAAAAATATTTTTTTAGTTACTTTGGAAAAAAAAATATTTTTTTAGTTACTTTGGAAAAAAAATATATTTTTTTAGTTACTTTGGAAAAAAAAATATTTTTTTAGTTACTTTGGAAAAAAAAAAAATTTTTTAGTTACTTTGGAAAAAAAAATATTTTTTTAGTTACTTTTGTGAAAAAAAATATTTTTTTAGTTACTTTGGAAAAAAAAATATTTTTTTAGTTACTTTGGGAAAAAAAATATTTTTTTAGTTACTTTGGAAAAACAAATATTTTTTTAGTTACTTTGGAAAAAAAAATATTTTTTTAGTTACTTTGGAAAAAAAATAATTTTTTAGTTACTTTGGAAAAAAAATTTTTTTTTTAGTTTCTTTGGAAAAAAAAAAAATTTTTTAGTTACTTTGGAAAAAAAAATATTTTTTTAGTTTCTTTGGGAAAAAAAATATTTTTTTAGTTACTTTGGAAAAAAAAATATTTTTTTAGTTACTTTGGAAAAAAAAATATTTTTTTAGTTACTTTGGAAAAAAAAATATTTTTTTAGTTACTTTGGAAAAAAAAATATTTTTTTAGTTACTTTGGAAAAAAAAAATATTTTTTTAGTTACTTTGGAAAAAAAAATATTTTTTTAGTTACTTTGGAAAAAAAAATATTTTTTAGTTACTTTGGAAAAAAAAATATTTTTTTAGTTACTTTGGAAAAAAAAAAATTTTTAGTTACTTTGGAAAAAAAAATATTTTTTTTAGTTACTTTGGGAAAAAAAATATTTTTTAGTTACTTTGGAAAAAAAAATATTTTTTTAGTTACTTTGGAAAAAAAAATATTTTTTAGTTACTTTGGAAAAAAAAATATTTTTTTAGTTACTTTGGAAAAAAAAATATTTTTTAGTTACTTTGGAAAAAAAAATATTTTTTTTAGTTACTTTGGGAAAAAAATATTTTTTTAGTTACTTTGGAAAAAAAAATATTTTTTTAGTTTCTTTGGAAAATTTTTTTTTTTTTTAGTTACTTTGGAAAAAAAAATATTTTTTTAGTTTCTTTGGAAAAAAAAATATTTTTTTAGTTACTTTGGAAAAAAAAATATTTTTTTAGTTACTTTGGAAAAAAAATTATTTTTTTAGTTACTTTGGTAAAAAAAATATTTTTTTAGTTACTTTGGAAAAAAAAATATTTTTTAGTTACTTTGGAAAAAAAAATATTTTTTTAGTTACTTTGGGAAAAAAATATTTTTTTAGTTACTTTGGAAAAAAAAATATTTTTTTAGTTACTTTGGAAAAAAAAATATTTTTTTAGTTTCTTTGGAAAAAAAATATTTTTTTAGTTACTTTGGAAAAAAAAATATTTTTTTAGTTACTTTGGAAAAAAAAATATTTTTTTAGTTACTTTGGAAAAAAAAATATTTTTTTAGTTTCTTTGGAAAAAAAAATATTTTTTTAGTTACTTTGGAAAAAAAAATATTTTTTTAGTTACTTTGGAAAAAAAAATATTTTTTTAGTTACTTTGGAAAAAAAAATATTTTTTTAGTTACTTTGGAAAAAAAAATATTTTTTTAGTTACTTTGGAAAAAAAAATATTTTTTTTAGTTTCTTTGGGAAAAAAAATATTTTTTAGTTACTTTGGAAAAAAAAATATTTTTTTAGTTACTTTGGAAAAAAAAATATTTTTTTAGTTACTTTGGAAAAAAAAAATATTTTTTTAGTTACTTTGGAAAAAAAAATATTTTTTTAGTTACTTTGGAAAAAAAAATATTTTTTAGTTACTTTGGAAAAAAAAATATTTTTTTAGTTACTTTGGAAAAAAAAAAATTTTTTAGTTACTTTGGAAAAAAAAATATTTTTTTTAGTTACTTTGGGAAAAAAAATATTTTTTTAGTTACTTTGGAAAAAAAAATATTTTTTTAGTTTCTTTGGAAATTTTTTTTTTTTTTTAGTTACTTTGGAAAAAAAAATATTTTTTTAGTTTCTTTGGGAAAAAAAATATTTTTTTAGTTACTTTGGAAAAAAAAATATTTTTTTAGTTACTTTGGAAAAAAAATTATTTTTTTAGTTACTTTGGTAAAAAAAATATTTTTTTAGTTACTTTGGAAAAAAAAATATTTTTTAGTTACTTTGGAAAAAAAAATATTTTTTTAGTTACTTTGGGAAAAAAAATATTTTTTTAGTTACTTTGGAAAAAAAAATATTTTTTTAGTTACTTTGGAAAAAAAAATATTTTTTTAGTTTCTTTGGAAAAAAAATATTTTTTTAGTTACTTTGGAAAAAAAAATATTTTTTTAGTTACTTTGGAAAAAAAAATATTTTTTTAGTTACTTTGGAAAAAAAAATATTTTTTTAGTTTCTTTGGAAAAAAAAATATTTTTTTAGTTACTTTGGAAAAAAAAATATTTTTTTAGTTACTTTGGAAAAAAAAATATTTTTTTAGTTACTTTGGAAAAAAAAATATTTTTTTAGTTACTTTGGAAAAAAAAATATTTTTTTAGTTACTTTGGAAAAAAAAAAATTTTTTTAGTTACTTTGGAAAAAAAATAATTTTTTTAGTTACTTTGGAAAAAAAAATTTTTTTTAGTTACTTTGGAAAAAAAAATATTTTTTTAGTTACTTTGGAAAAAAAAATATTTTTTTAGTTTCTTTGGAAAAAAAAATATTTTTTTAGTTACTTTGGAAAAAAAAATATTTTTTTAGTTACTTTGGAAAAAAAAATATTTTTTTAGTTACTTTGGGAAAAAAAATATTTTTTTAGTTACTTTGGGAAAAAAAATATTTTTTTAGTTACTTTGGAAAAAAATATATTTTTTTAGTTACTTTGGAAAAAAAAATATTTTTTTAGTTACTTTGGAAAAAAAAAATTTTTTTTAGTTACTTTGGAAAAAAAAATATTTTTTTAGTTACTTTTGTGAAAAAAAATATTTTTTTAGTTACTTTGGAAAAAAAAATATTTTTTTAGTTACTTTGGGAAAAAAAATATTTTTTTAGTTACTTTGGAAAAAAAAATATTTTTTTAGTTACTTTGGAAAAAAAAATATTTTTTTAGTTACTTTGGAAAAAAAATATATTTTTTTAGTTACTTTGGAAAAAAAAATATTTTTTTAGTTACTTTGGAAAAAAAAAAATTTTTTTAGTTACTTTGGGAAAAAAAATATTTTTTTAGTTACTTTTGTGAAAAAAAATATTTTTTTAGTTACTTTGGAAAAAAAAATATTTTTTTAGTTACTTTGGGAAAAAAAATATTTTTTTAGTTACTTTGGAAAAACAAATATTTTTTTAGTTACTTTGGAAAAAAAAATATTTTTTTAGTTACTTTGGAAAAAAAATAATTTTTTAGTTACTTTGGAAAAAAAAATTTTTTTTTAGTTTCTTTGGAAAAAAAAAATTTTTTTTAGTTACTTTGGAAAAAAAAATATTTTTTTAGTTTCTTTGGGAAAAAAAATATTTTTTTAGTTACTTTGGAAAAAAAAATATTTTTTTAGTTACTTTGGAAAAAAAAACATTTTTTAGTTACTTTGGAAAAAAAAATATTTTTTTAGTTACTTTGGAAAAAAAAAAATTTTTAGTTACTTTGGAAAAAAAAATATTTTTTTTAGTTACTTTGGGAAAAAAAATATTTTTTTAGTTACTTTGGAAAAAAAAATATTTTTTTAGTTTCTTTGGAAAATTTTTTTTTTTTTTAGTTACTTTGGAAAAAAAAATATTTTTTTAGTTTCTTTGGAAAAAAAAATATTTTTTTAGTTACTTTGGAAAAAAAAATATTTTTTTAGTTACTTTGGAAAAAAAATTATTTTTTTAGTTACTTTGGTAAAAAAAATATTTTTTTAGTTACTTTGGAAAAAAAAATATTTTTTAGTTACTTTGGAAAAAAAAATATTTTTTTAGTTACTTTGGGAAAAAAAATATTTTTTTAGTTACTTTGGAAAAAAAAATATTTTTTTAGTTACTTTGGAAAAAAAAATATTTTTTTAGTTTCTTTGGAAAAAAAATATTTTTTTAGTTACTTTGGAAAAAAAAATATTTTTTTAGTTACTTTGGAAAAAAAAATATTTTTTTAGTTACTTTGGAAAAAAAAATATTTTTTTAGTTTCTTTGGAAAAAAAAATATTTTTTTAGTTACTTTGGAAAAAAAAATATTTTTTTAGTTACTTTGGAAAAAAAAATATTTTTTTAGTTACTTTGGAAAAAAAAATATTTTTTTAGTTACTTTGGAAAAAAAAATATTTTTTTAGTTACTTTGGAAAAAAAAAATTTTTTTTAGTTACTTTGGAAAAAAAAAATTTTTTTAGTTACTTTGGAAAAAAAAAATTTTTTTAGTTACTTTGGAAAAAAAAATATTTTTTTAGTTACTTTGGAAAAAAAAATATTTTTTAGTTACTTTGGAAAAAAAAATATTTTTTTAGTTACTTTGGAAAAAA
The DNA here is from genome assembly GCF_949748355.1 of Melanostigma gelatinosum. Classification (NCBI taxonomy): domain Eukaryota; kingdom Metazoa; phylum Chordata; class Actinopteri; order Perciformes; family Zoarcidae; genus Melanostigma; species Melanostigma gelatinosum. The sequence continues at coordinate 28,883 of NW_027634860.1, read as the reverse complement.
AAATATTTTTTTAGTTACTTTGGAAAAAAAAATATATTTTTTAGTTACTTTGGGAAAAAAAATATTTTTTTAGTTACTTTGGAAAAAAAAATATTTTTTTAGTTTCTTTGGAAAATTTTTTTTTTTTTTAGTTACTTTGGAAAAAAAAATATTTTTTTAGTTACTTTGGAAAAAAAATATTTTTTTAGTTACTTTGGAAAAAAAATTATTTTTTTAGTTACTTTGGTAAAAAAAATATTTTTTTAGTTACTTTGGAAAAAAAAATATTTTTTAGTTACTTTGGAAAAAAAAATATTTTTTTAGTTACTTTGGGAAAAAAAATATTTTTTTAGTTACTTTGGAAAAAAAAATATTTTTTTAGTTACTTTGGAAAAAAAAATATTTTTTTAGTTTCTTTGGAAAAAAAATATTTTTTTAGTTACTTTGGAAAAAAAAATATTTTTTTAGTTACTTTGGAAAAAAAAATATTTTTTTAGTTACTTTGGAAAAAAAAATATTTTTTTAGTTTCTTTGGAAAAAAAAATATTTTTTTAGTTACTTTGGAAAAAAAAATATTTTTTTAGTTACTTTGGAAAAAAAAATATTTTTTTAGTTACTTTGGAAAAAAAAAAATTTTTTTAGTTACTTTGGAAAAAAAAATATTTTTTTAGTTACTTTGGAAAAAAAAAAATTTTTTTAGTTACTTTGGAAAAAAAAAAATTTTTTTAGTTACTTTGGAAAAAAAAAATTTTTTTAGTTACTTTGGAAAAAAAAATATTTTTTTAGTTACTTTGGAAAAAAAAATATTTTTTTAGTTTCTTTGGAAAAAAAAATATTTTTTTAGTTACTTTGGAAAAAAAAATATTTTTTTAGTTACTTTGGAAAAAAAAATATTTTTTTAGTTACTTTGGGAAAAAAAATATTTTTTTAGTTACTTTGGGAAAAAAAATATTTTTTAGTTACTTTGGAAAAAAATATATTTTTTTAGTTACTTTGGAAAAAAAAATATTTTTTTAGTTACTTTGGAAAAAAAAAATTTTTTTAGTTACTTTGGAAAAAAAAAATTTTTTTAGTTACTTTGGAAAAAAAAATATTTTTTTAGTTACTTTGGAAAAAAAAATATTTTTTAGTTACTTTGGAAAAAAAAATATTTTTTTAGTTACTTTGGAAAAAAAAATATTTTTTAGTTACTTTGGAAAAAAAAATATATTTTTTAGTTACTTTGGGAAAAAAAATATTTTTTTAGTTACTTTGGAAAAAAAAATATTTTTTTAGTTTCTTTGGAAAATTTTTTTTTTTTTTAGTTACTTTGGAAAAAAAAATATTTTTTTAGTTACTTTGGAAAAAAAAATATTTTTTTAGTTACTTTGGAAAAAAAATTATTTTTTTAGTTACTTTGGTAAAAAAAATATTTTTTTAGTTACTTTGGAAAAAAAAATATTTTTTAGTTACTTTGGAAAAAAAAATATTTTTTTAGTTACTTTGGGAAAAAAAAAATTTTTTTAGTTACTTTGGAAAAAAAAATATTTTTTTAGTTACTTTGGAAAAAAAAATATTTTTTTAGTTTCTTTGGAAAAAAAATATTTTTTTAGTTACTTTGGAAAAAAAAATATTTTTTTAGTTACTTTGGAAAAAAAAATATTTTTTTAGTTACTTTGGAAAAAAAATATTTTTTTAGTTTCTTTGGAAAAAAAAATATTTTTTTAGTTACTTTGGAAAAAAAAATATTTTTTTAGTTACTTTGGAAAAAAAAATATTTTTTTAGTTACTTTGGAAAAAAAAAAATTTTTTTAGTTACTTTGGAAAAAAAAATATTTTTTTAGTTACTTTGGAAAAAAAAAAATTTTTTTAGTTACTTTGGAAAAAAAAAAATTTTTTTAGTTACTTTGGAAAAAAAAAATTTTTTTAGTTACTTTGGAAAAAAAAATATTTTTTTAGTTACTTTGGAAAAAAAAATATTTTTTTAGTTTCTTTGGAAAAAAAAATATTTTTTTAGTTACTTTGGAAAAAAAAATATTTTTTTAGTTACTTTGGAAAAAAAAATATTTTTTTAGTTACTTTGGGAAAAAAAATATTTTTTTAGTTACTTTGGGAAAAAAAATATTTTTTTAGTTACTTTGGAAAAAAATATATTTTTTTAGTTACTTTGGAAAAAAAAATATTTTTTTAGTTACTTTGGAAAAAAAAAATTTTTTTTAGTTACTTTGGAAAAAAAAAAATTTTTTTAGTTACTTTTGTGAAAAAAAATATTTTTTTAGTTACTTTGGAAAAAAAAATATTTTTTTAGTTACTTTGGGAAAAAAAATATTTTTTTAGTTACTTTGGAAAAAAAAATATTTTTTTAGTTACTTTGGAAAAAAAAATATTTTTTTAGTTACTTTGGAAAAAAAATATATTTTTTTAGTTACTTTGGAAAAAAAAATATTTTTTTAGTTACTTTGGAAAAAAAAAAATTTTTTTAGTTACTTTGGAAAAAAAAATATTTTTTTAGTTACTTTTGTGAAAAAAAATATTTTTTTAGTTACTTTGGAAAAAAAAATATTTTTTTAGTTACTTTGGGAAAAAAAATATTTTTTTAGTTACTTTGGAAAAACAAATATTTTTTTAGTTACTTTGGAAAAAAAAATATTTTTTTAGTTACTTTGGAAAAAAAATAATTTTTTAGTTACTTTGGAAAAAAAAAAATTTTTTTTAGTTTCTTTGGAAAAAAAAATTTTTTTTTAGTTACTTTGGAAAAAAAAATATTTTTTTAGTTTCTTTGGGAAAAAAAATATTTTTTTAGTTACTTTGGAAAAAAAAATATTTTTTTAGTTACTTTGGAAAAAAAAATATTTTTTTAGTTACTTTGGAAAAAAAAAATATTTTTTTAGTTACTTTGGAAAAAAAAATATTTTTTTAGTTACTTTGGAAAAAAAAATATTTTTTAGTTACTTTGGAAAAAAAAATATTTTTTTAGTTACTTTGGAAAAAAAAATATTTTTTAGTTACTTTGGAAAAAAAAATATTTTTTTTAGTTACTTTGGGAAAAAAAATATTTTTTTAGTTACTTTGGAAAAAAAAATATTTTTTAGTTACTTTTGTGAAAAAAAATATTTTTTTAGTTACTTTGGAAAAAAAAATATTTTTTTAGTTACTTTGGGAAAAAAAATATTTTTTTAGTTACTTTGGAAAAAAAAATATTTTTTTAGTTACTTTGGAAAAAAAAATATTTTTTTAGTTACTTTGGAAAAAAAATATATTTTTTTAGTTACTTTGGAAAAAAAAATATTTTTTTAGTTACTTTGGAAAAAAAAAAATTTTTTTAGTTACTTTGGAAAAAAAAATATTTTTTTAGTTACTTTTGTGAAAAAAAATATTTTTTTAGTTACTTTGGAAAAAAAAATATTTTTTTAGTTACTTTGGGAAAAAAAATATTTTTTTAGTTACTTTGGAAAAACAAATATTTTTTTAGTTACTTTGGAAAAAAAAATATTTTTTTAGTTACTTTGGAAAAAAAATATTTTTTTAGTTACTTTGGAAAAAAAAATTTTTTTTTAGTTTCTTTGGAAAAAAAAAAATTTTTTTAGTTACTTTGGAAAAAAAAATATTTTTTTAGTTTCTTTGGGAAAAAAAAAATTTTTTTAGTTACTTTGGAAAAAAAAATATTTTTTTAGTTACTTTGGAAAAAAAAATATTTTTTTAGTTACTTTGGAAAAAAAATATATTTTTTTAGTTACTTTGGAAAAAAAAATATTTTTTTAGTTACTTTGGAAAAAAAAATATTTTTTAGTTACTTTGGAAAAAAAAATATTTTTTTAGTTACTTTGGAAAAAAAAATATTTTTTAGTTACTTTGGAAAAAAAAATATTTTTTTTAGTTACTTTGGGAAAAAAAATATTTTTTTAGTTACTTTGGAAAAAAAAATATTTTTTTAGTTTCTTTGGAAAATTTTTTTTTTTTTTAGTTACTTTGGAAAAAAAAATATTTTTTTAGTTTCTTTGGAAAAAAAAATATTTTTTTAGTTACTTTGGAAAAAAAAATATTTTTTTAGTTACTTTGGAAAAAAATTTATTTTTTTAGTTACTTTGGTAAAAAAAATATTTTTTTAGTTACTTTGGAAAAAAAAAATATTTTTTAGTTACTTTGGAAAAAAAAATATTTTTTTAGTTACTTTGGGAAAAAAAATATTTTTTTAGTTACTTTGGAAAAAAAAATATTTTTTTAGTTACTTTGGAAAAAAAAATATTTTTTTAGTTTCTTTGGAAAAAAAATATTTTTTTAGTTACTTTGGAAAAAAAAATATTTTTTTAGTTACTTTGGAAAAAAAATATATTTTTTTAGTTACTTTGGAAAAAAAAATATTTTTTTAGTTTCTTTGGAAAAAAAAATATTTTTTTAGTTACTTTGGAAAAAAAAATATTTTTTTAGTTACTTTGGAAAAAAAAATATTTTTTTAGTTACTTTGGAAAAAAAAATATTTTTTTAGTTACTTTGGAAAAAAAAATATTTTTTTAGTTACTTTGGAAAAAAAAATATTTTTTTAGTTACTTTGGAAAAAAAAATATTTTTTTAGTTACTTTGGAAAAAAAAATTTTTTTTAGTTACTTTGGAAAAAAAAATATTTTTTTAGTTACTTTGGAAAAAAAAATATTTTTTTAGTTTCTTTGGAAAAAAAAATATTTTTTTAGTTACTTTGGAAAAAAAAATATTTTTTTAGTTACTTTGGGAAAAAAATATATTTTTTTAGTTACTTTGGGAAAAAAAATATTTTTTTAGTTACTTTGGAAAAAAAAATATTTTTTTAGTTACTTTGGAAAAAAATATATTTTTTTAGTTACTTTGGAAAAAAAAAAATTTTTTTAGTTACTTTGGAAAAAAAAATATTTTTTTAGTTACTTTTGTGAAAAAAAATATTTTTTTAGTTACTTTGGAAAAAAAAATATTTTTTTAGTTACTTTGGGAAAAAAAATATTTTTTTAGTTACTTTGGAAAAAAAAATATTTTTTTAGTTTCTTTGGAAAAAAAAATAATTTTTTAGTTACTTTGGAAAAAAAAATATTTTTTTAGTTTCTTTGGAAAAAAAAATATTTTTTTAGTTACTTTGGAAAAAAAAATATTTTTTTAGTTACTTTGGAAAAAAAAATATTTTTTTAGTTACTTTGGAAAAAAAAATATTTTTTTAGTTACTTTGGAAAAAAAAATATTTTTTTAGTTACTTTGGAAAAAAAAATATTTTTTTAGTTACTTTGGAAAAAAAAATATTTTTTTAGTTACTTTGGGAAAAAAAATATTTTTTTAGTTTCTTTGGAAAAAAAATATTTTTTTAGTTACTTTGGAAAAAAAAATATTTTTTTAGTTACTTTGGAAAAAAAAATATTTTTTTAGTTACTTTGGAAAAAAATATATTTTTTTAGTTACTTTGGAAAAAAAAATATTTTTTTAGTTACTTTGGAAAAAAAATATTTTTTTAGTTTCTTTGGAAAAAAAATATTTTTTTAGTTACTTTGGAAAAAAAAATATTTTTTTAGTTACTTTGGAAAAAAAAATATTTTTTTAGTTACTTTGGAAAAAAAAATATTTTTTTAGTTACTTTGGAAAAAAAAATATTTTTTTAGTTACTTTGGAAAAACAAATATTTTTTTAGTTTCTTTGGGAAAAAAAATATTTTTTTAGTTACTTTGGAAAAAAAAATATTTTTTTAGTTACTTTGGAAAAAAAAATATTTTTTTAGTTACTTTGGGAAAAAAAATATTTTTTTAGTTACTTTGGAAAAAAAAATTTTTTTTTAGTTACTTTGGAAAAAAAAATATTTTTTTAGTTACTTTGGAAAAAAAAATATTTTTTTAGTTACTTTGGAAAAAAAAATATTTTTTTAGTTACTTTGGAAAAAAAAATATTTTTTTAGTTACTTTGGGAAAAAAAATATTTTTTTAGTTTCTTTGGAAAAAAAATATTTTTTTAGTTACTTTGGAAAAAAAAATATTTTTTTAGTTACTTTGGAAAAAAAAATATTTTTTTAGTTACTTTGGAAAAAAAAATATTTTTTTAGTTACTTTGGAAAAAAAAATATTTTTTTAGTTACTTTGGAAAAAAAAATATTTTTTTAGTTACTTTGGAAAAAAAAATATTTTTTTAGTTACTTTGGAAAAACAAATATTTTTTTAGTTACTTTGGAAAAAAAAATATTTTTTTAGTTACTTTGGAAAAAAAAATATTTTTTTAGTTACTTTGGAAAAACAAATATTTTTTTAGTTACTTTGGAAAAAAAAATATTTTTTTAGTTTCTTTGGAAAAAAAAATATTTTTTTAGTTACTTTGGAAAAAAAAAAATTTTTTTAGTTACTTTGGAAAAAAAAATATTTTTTTAGTTACTTTGGAAAAAAAAATATTTTTTTAGTTACTTTGGAAAAAAAAATATTTTTTTAGTTACTTTGGAAAAAAAAATATTTTTTTAGTTACTTTGGAAAAAAAAATATTTTTTTAGTTACTTTGGGAAAAAAAATATTTTTTTAGTTACTTTGGAAAAAAAAATATTTTTTTAGTTACTTTGGAAAAAAAAATATTTTTTTAGTTACTTTGGAAAAAAAAATATTTTTTTAGTTACTTTGGAAAAAAAAATATTTTTTTAGTTACTTTGGGAAAAAAAATATTTTTTTAGTTACTTTGGAAAAAAAAAATTTTTTTTAGTTACTTTGGGAAAAAAAATATTTTTTTAGTTACTTTGGAAAAAAAAATATTTTTTTAGTTTCTTTGGGAAAAATTTTTTTTTTTTAGTTACTTTGGAAAAAAAAATATTTTTTTAGTTTCTTTGGAAAAAAAAATATTTTTTTAGTTACTTTGGAAAAAAAAATATTTTTTTAGTTACTTTGGAAAAAAAAAATTTTTTTAGTTACTTTGGAAAAAAAAATATTTTTTTAGTTTCTTTGGAAAAAAAAATATTTTTTTAGTTACTTTGGAAAAAAAAATATTTTTTTAGTTACTTTGGAAAAAAAAATATTTTTTTAGTTACTTTGGAAAAAAAAATATTTTTTTAGTTACTTTGGAAAAAAATATATTTTTTTAGTTACTTTGGAAAAAAAAATATTTTTTTAGTTACTTTGGAAAAAAAAATATTTTTTTAGTTACTTTGGAAAAAAAAATATTTTTTTAGTTACTTTGGAAAAAAAATATTTTTTTAGTTACTTTGGGAAAAAAAATATTTTTTTAGTTACTTTGGAAAAAAAAATATTTTTTTAGTTACTTTGGAAAAAAAAATATTTTTTTAGTTTCTTTGGAAAAAAAATATTTTTTTAGTTACTTTGGAAAAAAAAAAATTTTTTCAGTTACTTTGGAAAAAAAATATTTTTTTTAGTTACTTTGGAAAAAAAAATATTTTTTTAGTTATTTTGGAAAAAAAAATATTTTTTTAGTTACTTTGGAAAACAAAATATTTTTTTAGTTACTTTGGAAAAAAAAATATTTTTTTAGTTACTTTGGAAAAAAAATATTTTTTTAGTTACTTTGGAAAAAAAATATTTTTTTAGTTACTTTGGAAAAAAAAATATTTTTTTAGTTACTTTGGAAAAAAAAATATTTTTTTAGTTTCTTTGGAAAAAAAAATATTTTTTTAGTTACTTTGGGAAAAAAAATATTTTTTTAGTTACTTTGGAAAAAAAAATATTTTTTTAGTTACTTTGGAAAAAAAAATATTTTTTTAGTTACTTTGGAAAAAAAAATATTTTTTTAGTTACTTTGGAAAAAAAAATATTTTTTTAGTTACTTTGGAAAAAAAAATATTTTTTTAGTTACTTTGGAAAAAAAAATATTTTTTTAGTTACTTTGGAAAAAAAAATATTTTTTTAGTTACTTTGGAAAAAAAAATATTTTTTAGTTACTTTGGAAAAAAAATTTTTTTTTAGTTTCTTTGGAAAAAAAAATATTTTTTTAGTTACTTTGGAAAAAAAAATATTTTTTTAGTTTCTTTGGGAAAAAAAATATTTTTTTAGTTACTTTGGAAAAAAAAATATTTTTTTAGTTACTTTGGGAAAAAAAATATTTTTTTAGTTTCTTTGGAAAAAAAAATATTTTTTTAGTTACTTTGGAAAAAAATATATTTTTTTAGTTACTTTGGGAAAAAAAATATTTTTTTAGTTACTTTGGAAAAAAAAATATTTTTTTAGTTACTTTGGAAAAAAAAATATTTTTTTAGTTACTTTGGAAAAACAAATATTTTTTTAGTTACTTTGGAAAAAAAAATATTTTTTTAGTTACTTTGGAAAAAAATATATTTTTTTAGTTACTTTGGAAAAAAAAATATTTTTTTAGTTACTTTGGAAAAAAAAATATTTTTTTAGTTTCTTTGGAAAAAAAAATATTTTTTTAGTTACTTTGGAAAAAAAAAATTTTTTTAGTTACTTTGGAAAAAAAAATATTTTTTTAGTTACTTTGGAAAAAAAAATATTTTTTTAGTTACTTTGGAAAAAAAAATATTTTTTTAGTTACTTTGGAAAAAAAAATATTTTTTTAGTTACTTTGGAAAAAAAAATATTTTTTTAGTTACTTTGGGAAAAAAAATATTTTTTTAGTTACTTTGGAAAAAAAAATATTTTTTTAGTTACTTTGGAAAAAAAAATATTTTTTTAGTTACTTTGGAAAAAAAAATATTTTTTTAGTTACTTTGGAAAAAAAAATATTTTTTTAGTTACTTTGGGAAAAAAAATATTTTTTTAGTTACTTTGGAAAAAAAAAAATTTTTTTAGTTACTTTGGGAAAAAAAATATTTTTTTAGTTACTTTGGAAAAAAAAATATTTTTTTAGTTTCTTTGGGAAAAATTTTTTTTTTTTAGTTACTTTGGAAAAAAAAATATTTTTTTAGTTTCTTTGGAAAAAAAAATATTTTTTTAGTTACTTTGGAAAAAAAAATATTTTTTTAGTTACTTTGGAAAAAAAAATTTTTTTTAGTTACTTTGGAAAAAAAAATATTTTTTTAGTTTCTTTGGAAAAAAAAATATTTTTTTAGTTACTTTGGAAAAAAAAATATTTTTTTAGTTACTTTGGAAAAAAAAATATTTTTTTAGTTACTTTGGAAAAAAAAATATTTTTTTAGTTACTTTGGAAAAAAATATATTTTTTTAGTTACTTTGGAAAAAAAAATATTTTTTTAGTTACTTTGGAAAAAAAAATATTTTTTTAGTTACTTTGGAAAAAAAAATATTTTTTTAGTTACTTTGGAAAAAAAATATTTTTTTAGTTACTTTGGGAAAAAAAATATTTTTTTAGTTACTTTGGAAAAAAAAATATTTTTTTAGTTACTTTGGAAAAAAAAATATTTTTTTAGTTACTTTGGAAAAAAATATATTTTTTTAGTTACTTTGGAAAAAAAAATATTTTTTTAGTTACTTTGGAAAAAAAAATATTTTTTTAGTTACTTTGGAAAAAAAAATATTTTTTTAGTTACTTTGGAAAAAAAATATTTTTTTAGTTACTTTGGGAAAAAAAATATTTTTTTAGTTACTTTGGAAAAAAAAATATTTTTTTAGTTACTTTGGAAAAAAAAATATTTTTTTAGTTTCTTTGGAAAAAAAATATTTTTTTAGTTACTTTGGAAAAAATTTTTTTTTTTCAGTTACTTTGGAAAAAAAATATTTTTTTTAGTTACTTTGGAAAAAAAAATATTTTTTTAGTTATTTTGGAAAAAAAAATATTTTTTTAGTTACTTTGGAAAACAAAATATTTTTTTAGTTACTTTGGAAAAAAAAATATTTTTTTAGTTACTTTGGAAAAAAAATATTTTTTTAGTTACTTTGGAAAAAAAATATTTTTTTAGTTACTTTGGAAAAAAAAATATTTTTTTAGTTACTTTGGAAAAAAAAATATTTTTTTAGTTTCTTTGGAAAAAAAAATATTTTTTTAGTTACTTTGGGAAAAAAAATATTTTTTTAGTTACTTTGGAAAAAAAAATATTTTTTTAGTTACTTTGGAAAAAAAAATATTTTTTTAGTTACTTTGGAAAAAAAAATATTTTTTTAGTTACTTTGGAAAAAAAAATATTTTTTTAGTTACTTTGGAAAAAAAAATATTTTTTTAGTTACTTTGGAAAAAAAAATATTTTTTTAGTTACTTTGGAAAAAAAAAAATTTTTTTAGTTACTTTGGGAAAAAAAATATTTTTTAGTTACTTTGGAAAAAAATTTTTTTTTTAGTTTCTTTGGAAAAAAAAATATTTTTTTAGTTACTTTGGAAAAAAAAATATTTTTTTAGTTTCTTTGGGAAAAAAAATATTTTTTTAGTTACTTTGGAAAAAAAAATATTTTTTTAGTTACTTTGGGAAAAAAAATATTTTTTTAGTTTCTTTGGAAAAAAAAATATTTTTTTAGTTACTTTGGAAAAAAAAATATTTTTTTAGTTACTTTGGGAAAAAAAATATTTTTTTAGTTACTTTGGAAAAAAAAATATTTTTTTAGTTACTTTGGAAAAAAAAATATTTTTTTAGTTACTTTGGAAAAACAAATATTTTTTTAGTTACTTTGGAAAAAAAAATATTTTTTTAGTTACTTTGGAAAAAAAAATATTTTTTTAGTTACTTTGGAAAAAAAAATATTTTTTTAGTTACTTTGGAAAAAAAAATATTTTTTTAGTTTCTTTGGAAAAAAAAATATTTTTTTAGTTACTTTGGAAAAAAAAAAATTTTTTAGTTACTTTGGAAAAAAAAATATTTTTTTAGTTACTTTGGAAAAAAAAATATTTTTTTAGTTACTTTGGAAAAAAAATATTTTTTTAGTTACTTTGGAAAAAAAAATATTTTTTTAGTTACTTTGGAAAAAAAAATATTTTTTTAGTTACTTTGGGAAAAAAAATATTTTTTTAGTTACTTTGGAAAAAAAAATATTTTTTTAGTTACTTTGGAAAAAAAAATATTTTTTTAGTTACTTTGGAAAAAAAAATATTTTTTTAGTTACTTTGGAAAAAAAAATATTTTTTTAGTTACTTTGGGAAAAAAAATATTTTTTTAGTTACTTTGGAAAAAAAAAAATTTTTTTAGTTACTTTGGGAAAAAAAATATTTTTTTAGTTACTTTGGAAAAAAAAATATTTTTTTAGTTTCTTTGGGAAAAACATTTTTTTTTTAGTTACTTTGGAAAAAAAAATATTTTTTTAGTTTCTTTGGAAAAAAAAATATTTTTTTAGTTACTTTGGAAAAAAAAATATTTTTTTAGTTACTTTGGAAAAAAAAATATTTTTTTAGTTACTTTGGAAAAAAAAATATTTTTTTAGTTACTTTGGAAAAAAATATATTTTTTTAGTTACTTTGGAAAAAAAAATATTTTTTTAGTTACTTTGGAAAAAAAAATATTTTTTTAGTTACTTTGGAAAAAAAAATATTTTTTTAGTTACTTTGGAAAAAAAATATTTTTTTAGTTACTTTGGGAAAAAAAATATTTTTTTAGTTACTTTGGAAAAAAAAATATTTTTTTAGTTACTTTGGAAAAAAAAATATTTTTTTAGTTACTTTGGAAAAAAATATATTTTTTTAGTTACTTTGGAAAAAAAAATATTTTTTTAGTTACTTTGGAAAAAAAAATATTTTTTTAGTTACTTTGGAAAAAAAAATATTTTTTTAGTTACTTTGGAAAAAAAATATTTTTTTAGTTACTTTGGGAAAAAAAATATTTTTTTAGTTACTTTGGAAAAAAAAATATTTTTTTAGTTACTTTGGAAAAAAAAATATTTTTTTAGTTTCTTTGGAAAAAAAATATTTTTTTAGTTACTTTGGAAAAAAAAAATTTTTTTCAGTTACTTTGGAAAAAAAATATTTTTTTTAGTTACTTTGGAAAAAAAAATATTTTTTTAGTTATTTTGGAAAAAAAAATATTTTTTTAGTTACTTTGGAAAACAAAATATTTTTTTAGTTACTTTGGAAAAAAAAATATTTTTTTAGTTACTTTGGAAAAAAAATATTTTTTTAGTTACTTTGGAAAAAAAATATTTTTTTAGTTACTTTGGAAAAAAAAATATTTTTTTAGTTACTTTGGAAAAAAAAATATTTTTTTAGTTTCTTTGGAAAAAAAAATATTTTTTTAGTTACTTTGGGAAAAAAAATATTTTTTTAGTTACTTTGGAAAAAAAAATATTTTTTTAGTTACTTTGGAAAAAAAAATATTTTTTTAGTTACTTTGGAAAAAAAAATATTTTTTTAGTTACTTTGGAAAAAAAAATATTTTTTTAGTTACTTTGGAAAAAAAAATATTTTTTTAGTTACTTTGGAAAAAAAAATATTTTTTTAGTTACTTTGGAAAAAAAAATATTTTTTTAGTTACTTTGGAAAAAAAAAATATTTTTTAGTTACTTTGGAAAAAAAAAATTTTTTTAGTTTCTTTGGAAAAAAAAATATTTTTTTAGTTACTTTGGAAAAAAAAATATTTTTTTAGTTTCTTTGGGAAAAAAAATATTTTTTTAGTTACTTTGGAAAAAAAAATATTTTTTTAGTTACTTTGGGAAAAAAAATATTTTTTTAGTTTCTTTGGAAAAAAAAATATTTTTTTAGTTACTTTGGAAAAAAAAATATTTTTTTAGTTACTTTGGGAAAAAAAATATTTTTTTAGTTACTTTGGAAAAAAAAATATTTTTTTAGTTACTTTGGAAAAAAAAATATTTTTTTAGTTACTTTGGAAAAACAAATATTTTTTTAGTTACTTTGGAAAAAAAAATATTTTTTTAGTTACTTTGGAAAAAAAAATATTTTTTTAGTTACTTTGGAAAAAAAAATATTTTTTTAGTTACTTTGGAAAAAAAAATATTTTTTTAGTTTCTTTGGAAAAAAAAATATTTTTTTAGTTACTTTGGAAAAAAAAAAATTTTTTAGTTACTTTGGAAAAAAAAATATTTTTTTAGTTACTTTGGAAAAAAAAATATTTTTTTAGTTACTTTGGAAAAAAAAATATTTTTTTAGTTACTTTGGAAAAAAAAATATTTTTTTAGTTACTTTGGAAAAAAAAATATTTTTTTAGTTACTTTGGGAAAAAAAATATTTTTTTAGTTACTTTGGAAAAAAAAATATTTTTTTAGTTACTTTGGAAAAAAAAATATTTTTTTAGTTACTTTGGAAAAAAAATTATTTTTTTAGTTACTTTGGAAAAAAAAATATTTTTTTAGTTACTTTGGGAAAAAAAATATTTTTTTAGTTACTTTGGAAAAAAAAAAATTTTTTTAGTTACTTTGGGAAAAAAAATATTTTTTTAGTTACTTTGGAAAAAAAAATATTTTTTTAGTTTCTTTGGAAAAAAAAATATTTTTTTAGTTACTTTGGAAAAAAAAATATTTTTTTAGTTACTTTGGAAAAAAAAATTTTTTTTAGTTACTTTGGAAAAAAAAATATTTTTTTAGTTACTTTGGAAAAAAAAATATTTTTTTAGTTACTTTGGAAAAAAAAATATTTTTTTAGTTACTTTGGAAAAAAAAATATTTTTTTAGTTACTTTGGAAAAAAAATATTTTTTTAGTTACTTTGGAAAAAAAATATTTTTTTAGTTACTTTGGAAAAAAAAATATTTTTTTAGTTACTTTGGAAAAAAAAATATTTTTTTAGTTTCTTTGGAAAAAAAAATATTTTTTTAGTTACTTTGGGAAAAAAAATATTTTTTTAGTTACTTTGGAAAAAAAAATATTTTTTTAGTTACTTTGGAAAAAAAAATATTTTTTTAGTTACTTTGGAAAAAAAAATATTTTTTTAGTTACTTTGGAAAAAAAAATATTTTTTTAGTTACTTTGGAAAAAAAAATATTTTTTTAGTTACTTTGGAAAAAAAAATATTTTTTTAGTTACTTTGGAAAAAAAAATATTTTTTTAGTTACTTTGGAAAAAAAAATATTTTTTAGTTACTTTGGAAAAAAAAATTTTTTTTAGTTTCTTTGGAAAAAAAAATATTTTTTTAGTTACTTTGGAAAAAAAAATATTTTTTTAGTTTCTTTGGGAAAAAAAATATTTTTTTAGTTACTTTGGAAAAAAAAATATTTTTTTAGTTACTTTGGGAAAAAAAATATTTTTTTAGTTTCTTTGGAAAAAAAAATATTTTTTTAGTTACTTTGGAAAAAAAAATATTTTTTTAGTTACTTTGGGAAAAAAAATATTTTTTTAGTTACTTTGGAAAAAAAAATATTTTTTTAGTTACTTTGGAAAAAATATATATTTTTTTAGTTACTTTGGAAAAAAAATATTTTTTTAGTTACTTTGGAAAAAAAAATATTTTTTTAGTTACTTTGGAAAAAAAAATATTTTTTAGTTACTTTGGAAAAAAAAATATTTTTTTAGTTACTTTGGGAAACAAAATATTTTTTTAGTTACTTTGGAAAAAAAAAATTTTTTTAGTTACTTTGGAAAAAAAATATTTTTTTAGTTACTTTGGAAAAAAAAATTTTTTTTAGTTACTTTGGAAAAAAATTTTTTTTTTTAGTTACTTTGGAAAAAAAATATTTTTTTAGTTTCTTTGGAAAAAAAAATATTTTTTTAGTTTCTTTGGGAAAAAAAATATTTTTTTAGTTACTTTGGAAAAAAAAATATTTTTTTAGTTACTTTGGAAAAAAAAATATTTTTTTAGTTACTTTGGAAAAAAAAATATTTTTTTAGTTACTTTGGAAAAAAAAATATTTTTTTAGTTACTTTGGAAAAAAAAATATTTTTTTAGTTACTTTGGGAAAAAAAATATTTTTTTAGTTACTTTGGAAAAAAAAAAATTTTTTTAGTTACTTTGGAAAAAAAAAAATTTTTTTAGTTACTTTGGAAAAAAAAATATTTTTTTAGTTACTTTGGAAAAAAAAAAAATTTTTTAGTTACTTTGGGAAAAAAATATTTTTTTAGTTACTTTGGAAAAAAAATTTTTTTTTTAGTTACTTTGGAAAAAAAAAATATTTTTTTAGTTTCTTTGGAAAAAAAATTTTTTTTAGTTACTTTGGAAAAAAAATTTTTTTTTAGTTTCTTTGGAAAAAAAAAAATTTTTTTAGTTACTTTGGAAAAAAAAATATTTTTTTAGTTTCTTTGGGAAAAAAAATATTTTTTTAGTTACTTTGGAAAAAAAATATTTTTTTAGTTACTTTGGAAAAAAAAATATTTTTTTAGTTACTTTGGAAAAAAAAATATTTTTTTAGTTTCTTTGGAAAAAAAAATATTTTTTTAGTTACTTTGGGAAAAAAAAATATTTTTTTAGTTACTTTGGAAAAAAAAATATTTTTTTAGTTACTTTGGAAAAAAAAATATTTTTTTAGTTACTTTGGAAAAAAAAATATTTTTTTAGTTACTTTGGAAAAAAAAATATTTTTTTAGTTACTTTGGAAAAAAAAATATTTTTTTAGTTACTTTGGAAAAAAAAATATTTTTTTAGTTACTTTGGAAAAAAAAATATTTTTTTAGTTACTTTGGAAAAAAAAATATTTTTTAGTTACTTTGGAAAAAAATTTTTTTTTTAGTTTCTTTGGAAAAAAAAATATTTTTTTAGTTACTTTGGAAAAAAAAATATTTTTTTAGTTTCTTTGGGAAAAAAAATATTTTTTTAGTTACTTTGGAAAAAAAAATATTTTTTTAGTTACTTTGGGAAAAAAAATATTTTTTTAGTTACTTTGGGAAAAAAAATATTTTTTTAGTTACTTTGGAAAAAAAAATATTTTTTTAGTTACTTTGGAAAAAATATATATTTTTTTAGTTACTTTGGGAAAAAAAATATTTTTTTAGTTACTTTGGAAAAAAAAATATTTTTTTAGTTACTTTGGAAAAAAAAATATTTTTTTAGTTACTTTGGAAAAAAAAATATTTTTTTAGTTACTTTGGAAAAAAAAATATTTTTTTAGTTACTTTGGAAAAAAAAATATTTTTTTAGTTACTTTGGAAAAAAAAATATTTTTTTAGTTACTTTGGAAAAAAAAATATTTTTTTAGTTACTTTGGGAAAAAAAATATTTTTTTAGTTACTTTGGAAAAAAAAATATTTTTTTAGTTACTTTGGAAAAAAAAATATTTTTTAGTTACTTTGGAAAAAAAATTTTTTTTTAGTTTCTTTGGAAAAAAAAATATTTTTTTAGTTACTTTGGAAAAAAAAATATTTTTTTAGTTTCTTTGGGAAAAAAAATATTTTTTTAGTTACTTTGGAAAAAAAAATATTTTTTTAGTTACTTTGGGAAAAAAAATATTTTTTTAGTTTCTTTGGAAAAAAAAATATTTTTTTAGTTACTTTGGAAAAAAAAATATTTTTTTAGTTACTTTGGGAAAAAAAATATTTTTTTAGTTACTTTGGAAAAAAATATATTTTTTTAGTTACTTTGGAAAAAATATATATTTTTTTAGTTACTTTGGAAAAAAAATATTTTTTTAGTTACTTTGGAAAAAAAAATATTTTTTTAGTTACTTTGGAAAAAAAAATATTTTTTAGTTACTTTGGAAAAAAAAATATTTTTTTAGTTACTTTGGGAAACAAAATATTTTTTTAGTTACTTTGGAAAAAAAAAATTTTTTTAGTTACTTTGGAAAAAAAATATTTTTTTAGTTACTTTGGAAAAAAAAATTTTTTTTAGTTACTTTGGAAAAAAACATTTTTTTTTAGTTACTTTGGAAAAAAAATATTTTTTTAGTTTCTTTGGAAAAAAAAATATTTTTTTAGTTTCTTTGGGAAAAAAAATATTTTTTTAGTTACTTTGGAAAAAAAAATATTTTTTTAGTTTCTTTGGAAAAAAAAATATTTTTTTAGTTACTTTGGAAAAAAAAATATTTTTTTAGTTACTTTGGAAAAAAAATATTTTTTTAGTTACTTTGGAAAAAAAAATATTTTTTTAGTTACTTTGGAAAAAAAAATATTTTTTTAGTTACTTTGGAAAAAAAAATATTTTTTTAGTTACTTTGGAAAAAAAAATATTTTTTTAGTTACTTTGGAAAAAAAATATTTTTTTAGTTACTTTGGAAAAAAAAATATTTTTTTAGTTACTTTGGAAAAAAAATATTTTTTTAGTTACTTTGGGAAAAAAAATATTTTTTTAGTTACTTTGGAAAAAAAAATATTTTTTTAGTTACTTTGGAAAAAAAAATATTTTTTTAGTTTCTTTGGAAAAAAAATATTTTTTTAGTTACTTTGGAAAAAAAAAATTTTTTTCAGTTACTTTGGAAAAAAAATATTTTTTTAGTTACTTTGGAAAAAAAAATATTTTTTTAGTTATTTTGGAAAAAAAAATATTTTTTTAGTTACTTTGGAAAACAAAATATTTTTTTAGTTACTTTGGAAAAAAAAATATTTTTTTAGTTACTTTGGAAAAAAAATATTTTTTTAGTTACTTTGGAAAAAAAATATTTTTTTAGTTACTTTGGAAAAAAAAATATTTTTTTAGTTACTTTGGAAAAAAAAATATTTTTTTAGTTTCTTTGGAAAAAAAAATATTTTTTTAGTTACTTTGGGAAAAAAAATATTTTTTTAGTTACTTTGGAAAAAAAAATATTTTTTTAGTTACTTTGGAAAAAAAAATATTTTTTTAGTTACTTTGGAAAAAAAAATATTTTTTTAGTTACTTTGGAAAAAAAAATATTTTTTTAGTTACTTTGGAAAAAAAAATATTTTTTAGTTACTTTGGAAAAAAAAATTTTTTTTAGTTTCTTTGGAAAAAAAAATATTTTTTTAGTTACTTTGGAAAAAAAAATATTTTTTTAGTTTCTTTGGGAAAAAAAATATTTTTTTAGTTACTTTGGAAAAAAAAATATTTTTTTAGTTACTTTGGAAAAAAAAATATTTTTTTAGTTTCTTTGGAAAAAAAAATATTTTTTTAGTTACTTTGGAAAAAAAAATATTTTTTTAGTTACTTTGGAAAAAAAATTATTTTTTTAGTTACTTTGGAAAAAAAATATTTTTTTAGTTACTTTGGAAAAAAAAATATTTTTTTAGTTACTTTGGAAAAAAAAATATTTTTTTAGTTACTTTGGAAAAAAAATATTTTTTTAGTTACTTTGGGAAAAAAAATATTTTTTTAGTTACTTTGGGAAAAAAAATATTTTTTTAGTTACTTTGGAAAAAAATATATTTTTTTAGTTACTTTGGAAAAAAAAATATTTTTTTAGTTACTTTGGAAAAAAAAAAATTTTTTTAGTTACTTTGGAAAAAAAAATATTTTTTTAGTTACTTTTGTGAAAAAAAATATTTTTTTAGTTACTTTGGAAAAAAAAATATTTTTTTAGTTACTTTGGGAAAAAAAATATATTTTTAGTTACTTTGGAAAAAAAAATATTTTTTTAGTTTCTTTGGAAAAAAAAATAATTTTTTAGTTACTTTGGAAAAAAAAATATTTTTTTAGTTTCTTTGGAAAAAAAAATATTTTTTTAGTTACTTTGGAAAAAAAAATATTTTTTTAGTTACTTTGGAAAAAAAAATATTTTTTTAGTTACTTTGGAAAAAAAAATATTTTTTTAGTTTCTTTGGAAAAAAAAATATTTTTTTAGTTACTTTGGAAAAAAAAATATTTTTTTAGTTACTTTGGAAAAAAAAAATTTTTTTTAGTTACTTTGGAAAAAAAAATATTTTTTTAGTTACTTTGGAAAAAAAAATATTTTTTTAGTTTCTTTGGAAAAAAAAATATTTTTTTAGTTACTTTGGAAAAAAAAATATTTTTTTAGTTACTTTGGGAAAAAAAATATTTTTTTAGTTACTTTGGAAAAAAAAATATTTTTTTAGTTACTTTGGAAAAAATATATATTTTTTTAGTTACTTTGGAAAAAAAATATTTTTTTAGTTACTTTGGAAAAAAAAATATTTTTTTAGTTACTTTGGAAAAAAAAATATTTTTTAGTTACTTTGGAAAAAAAAATATTTTTTTAGTTACTTTGGGAAACAAAATATTTTTTTAGTTACTTTGGAAAAAA
This sequence comes from Melanostigma gelatinosum, assembly GCF_949748355.1. Classification (NCBI taxonomy): domain Eukaryota; kingdom Metazoa; phylum Chordata; class Actinopteri; order Perciformes; family Zoarcidae; genus Melanostigma; species Melanostigma gelatinosum. The sequence goes on along the minus strand of NW_027634860.1, from coordinate 10,071 downwards.
AAAATTTTTTTAGTTACTTTGGAAAAAAAAAATTTTTTTAGTTACTTTGGAAAAAAAAAATTTTTTTAGTTACTTTGGAAAAAAAAATTTTTTTTTAGTTACTTTGGAAAAAAAAATATTTTTTTAGTTTCTTTGGAAAAAAAAATATTTTTTTAGTTTCTTTGGGAAAAAAAATATTTTTTTAGTTACTTTGGAAAAAAAAATATTTTTTTAGTTTCTTTGGAAAAAAAAATATTTTTTTAGTTACTTTGGAAAAAAAAATATTTTTTTAGTTACTTTGGAAAAAAAATATTTTTTTAGTTACTTTGGAAAAAAAAATATTTTTTTAGTTACTTTGGAAAAAAAAATATTTTTTTAGTTACTTTGGAAAAAAAAATATTTTTTTAGTTACTTTGGAAAAAAAAATATTTTTTTAGTTACTTTGGAAAAAAAAATATTTTTTTAGTTACTTTGGAAAAAAAAATATTTTTTTAGTTACTTTGGAAAAAAAATATTTTTTTAGTTACTTTGGGAAAAAAAATATTTTTTTAGTTACTTTGGAAAAAAAAATATTTTTTTAGTTACTTTGGAAAAAAAAATATTTTTTTAGTTTCTTTGGAAAAAAAATATTTTTTTAGTTACTTTGGAAAAAAAAAATTTTTTTCAGTTACTTTGGAAAAAAAATATTTTTTTAGTTACTTTGGAAAAAAAAATATTTTTTTAGTTATTTTGGAAAAAAAAATATTTTTTTAGTTACTTTGGAAAACAAAATATTTTTTTAGTTACTTTGGAAAAAAAAATATTTTTTTAGTTACTTTGGAAAAAAAATATTTTTTTAGTTACTTTGGAAAAAAAATATTTTTTTAGTTACTTTGGAAAAAAAAATATTTTTTTAGTTACTTTGGAAAAAAAAATATTTTTTTAGTTTCTTTGGAAAAAAAAATATTTTTTTAGTTACTTTGGGAAAAAAAATATTTTTTTAGTTACTTTGGAAAAAAAAATATTTTTTTAGTTACTTTGGAAAAAAAAATATTTTTTTAGTTACTTTGGAAAAAAAAATATTTTTTTAGTTACTTTGGAAAAAAAAATATTTTTTTAGTTACTTTGGAAAAAAAAATATTTTTTTAGTTACTTTGGAAAAAAAAATATTTTTTTAGTTACTTTGGAAAAAAAAATATTTTTTTAGTTACTTTGGAAAAAAAAATATTTTTTAGTTACTTTGGAAAAAAAATTTTTTTTTAGTTTCTTTGGAAAAAAAATATTTTTTTAGTTACTTTGGAAAAAAAAATATTTTTTTAGTTTCTTTGGGAAAAAAAATATTTTTTTAGTTACTTTGGAAAAAAAAATATTTTTTTAGTTACTTTGGAAAAAAAAATATTTTTTTAGTTTCTTTGGAAAAAAAAATATTTTTTTAGTTACTTTGGAAAAAAAAATATTTTTTTAGTTACTTTGGAAAAAAAATTATTTTTTTAGTTACTTTGGAAAAAAAATATTTTTTTAGTTACTTTGGAAAAAAAAATATTTTTTTAGTTACTTTGGAAAAAAAAATATTTTTTTAGTTACTTTGGGAAAAAAAATATTTTTTTAGTTACTTTGGAAAAAAAAATATTTTTTTAGTTACTTTGGAAAAAATATATATTTTTTTAGTTACTTTGGAAAAAAAATATTTTTTTAGTTACTTTGGAAAAAAAAATATTTTTTTAGTTACTTTGGAAAAAAAAATATTTTTTAGTTACTTTGGAAAAAAAAATATTTTTTTAGTTACTTTGGGAAACAAAATATTTTTTTAGTTACTTTGGAAAAAAAAAAATTTTTTAGTTACTTTGGAAAAAAAAAATTTTTTTAGTTACTTTGGAAAAAAAAAATTTTTTTAGTTACTTTGGAAAAAAAAAATTTTTTTTATTTACTTTGGAAAAAAAAATATTTTTTTAGTTACTTTGGAAAAAAAAATATTTTTTAGTTACTTTGGAAAAAAAAATTTTTTTTAGTTTCTTTGGAAAAAAAAATATTTTTTTAGTTACTTTGGAAAAAAAAATATTTTTTTAGTTACTTTGGAAAAAAAAATATTTTTTTAGTTACTTTGGAAAAAAAAATATTTTTTAGTTACTTTGGAAAAAAAATATTTTTTTAGTTACTTTGGAAAAAAAAATATTTTTTTAGTTTCTTTGGGAAAAAAAATATTTTTTTAGTTACTTTGGAAAAAAAAATATTTTTTTAGTTACTTTGGAAAAAAAAATATTTTTTTAGTTTCTTTGGAAAAAAAAATATTTTTTTAGTTACTTTGGAAAAAAAAATATTTTTTTAGTTACTTTGGAAAAAAAATTATTTTTTTAGTTACTTTGGAAAAAAAAAATTTTTTTAGTTACTTTGGAAAAAAAAATATTTTTTTAGTTACTTTGGAAAAAAAAATATTTTTTTAGTTACTTTGGGAAAAAAAATATTTTTTTAGTTACTTTGGAAAAAAAAATATTTTTTTAGTTACTTTGGAAAAAAAAATATTTTTTTAGTTACTTTGGAAAAAAAAATATTTTTTTAGTTACTTTGGAAAAAAAATATTTTTTTAGTTACTTTGGAAAAAAAAATATTTTTTTAGTTACTTTGGAAAAAAAAATATTTTTTAGTTACTTTGGAAAAAAAAATATTTTTTTAGTTACTTTGGGAAACAAAATATTTTTTTAGTTACTTTGGAAAAAAAAATATTTTTTTAGTTACTTTGGAAAAAAAAATATTTTTTTAGTTACTTTGGAAAAAAAAATATTTTTTTAGTTACTTTGGAAAAAAAATATTTTTTTAGTTACTTTGGAAAAAAAAAAAATTTTTTAGTTACTTTGGAAAAAAAAATATTTTTTTAGTTACTTTGGAAAAAAAAATATTTTTTAGTTACTTTGGAAAAAAAATTTTTTTTTAGTTTCTTTGGAAAAAAAAATATTTTTTTAGTTACTTTGGAAAAAAAATATTTTTTTAGTTTCTTTGGGAAAAAAAATATTTTTTTAGTTACTTTGGAAAAAAAAATATTTTTTTAGTTACTTTGGAAAAAAAAATATTTTTTTAGTTACTTTGGAAAAAAAAATATTTTTTTAGTTACTTTGGAAAAAAAAATATTTTTTAGTTACTTTGGAAAAAAAATATTTTTTTAGTTTCTTTGGAAAAAAAAATATTTTTTTAGTTACTTTGGAAAAAAAAATATTTTTTTAGTTTCTTTGGGAAAAAAAATATTTTTTTAGTTACTTTGGAAAAAAAAATATTTTTTTAGTTACTTTGGAAAAAAAAATATTTTTTTAGTTTCTTTGGAAAAAAAAATATTTTTTTAGTTACTTTGGAAAAAAAAATATTTTTTTAGTTACTTTGGAAAAAAAATTATTTTTTTAGTTACTTTGGAAAAAAAAAATTTTTTTAGTTACTTTGGAAAAAAAAATATTTTTTTAGTTACTTTGGAAAAAAAAATATTTTTTTAGTTACTTTGGGAAAAAAAATATTTTTTTAGTTACTTTGGAAAAAAAAATATTTTTTTAGTTACTTTGGAAAAAAAAATATTTTTTTAGTTACTTTGGAAAAAAAATATATTTTTTTAGTTACTTTGGAAAAAATATATTTTTTTAGTTACTTTGGAAAAAAAAATATTTTTTTAGTTACTTTGGAAAAAAAAATATTTTTTAGTTACTTTGGAAAAAAAAATATTTTTTTAGTTACTTTGGGAAAAAAAATATTTTTTTAGTTACTTTGGAAAAAAAAATATTTTTTTAGTTTCTTTGGAAAAAATTTTTTTTTTTTAGTTACTTTGGAAAAAAAAATATTTTTTTAGTTTCTTTGGAAAAAAAAATATTTTTTTAGTTACTTTGGAAAAAAAAATATTTTTTTAGTTACTTTGGAAAAAAAAATATTTTTTTAGTTACTTTGGAAAAAAAATTATTTTTTTAGTTACTTTGGAAAAAAAATATTTTTTTAGTTACTTTGGAAAAAAAAATATTTTTTTAGTTACTTTGGAAAAAAAAATATTTTTTTAGTTTCTTTGGAAAAAAAAATATTTTTTTAGTTACTTTGGAAAAAAAAATATTTTTTTAGTTACTTTGGAAAAAAAATTATTTTTTTAGTTACTTTGGAAAAAAAATATTTTTTTAGTTACTTTGGAAAAAAAAATATTTTTTTAGTTACTTTGGAAAAAAAAATATTTTTTTAGTTACTTTGGGAAAAAAAATATTTTTTTAGTTACTTTGGAAAAAAAAATATTTTTTTAGTTACTTTGGAAAAAAAAATATTTTTTTAGTTACTTTGGAAAAAAAATATATTTTTTTAGTTACTTTGGAAAAAATATATTTTTTTAGTTACTTTGGAAAAAAAAATATTTTTTTAGTTACTTTGGAAAAAAAATATTTTTTAGTTACTTTGGAAAAAAAAATATTTTTTTAGTTACTTTGGGAAAAAAAATATTTTTTTAGTTACTTTGGAAAAAAAAATATTTTTTTAGTTTCTTTGGAAAAATTTTTTTTTTTTAGTTACTTTGGAAAAAAAAATATTTTTTTAGTTTCTTTGGAAAAAAAAATATTTTTTTAGTTACTTTGGAAAAAAAAATATTTTTTTAGTTACTTTGGAAAAAAAAATATTTTTTTAGTTACTTTGGAAAAAAAAAATTTTTTTAGTTACTTTGGAAAAAAAAATATTTTTTTAGTTACTTTGGAAAAAAAATAATTTTTTTAGTTACTTTGGAAAAAAAAATATTTTTTAGTTACTTTGGAAAAAAAATTATTTTTTTAGTTACTTTGGGAAAAAAAATATTTTTTTAGTTACTTTGGAAAAAAAAATATTTTTTTAGTTTCTTTGGAAAAAAAATTATTTTTTTAGTTACTTTGGAAAGAAAAATATTTTTTTAGTTTCTTTGGAAAAAAAATTATTTTTTTAGTTACTTTGGAAAAAAAATATTTTTTTAGTTACTTTGGAAAAAAAAATATTTTTTTAGTTACTTTGGAAAAAAAAATATTTTTTTAGTTTCTTTGGAAAAAAAAATATTTTTTTAGTTACTTTGGAAAAAAAAATATTTTTTTAGTTACTTTGGAAAAAAAAATATTTTTTTAGTTTCTTTGGAAAAAAAAATATTTTTTTAGTTACTTTGGAAAAAAAAATATTTTTTTAGTTACTTTGGAAAAAAAAATATTTTTTTAGTTACTTTGGAAAAAAAAATATTTTTTTAGTTACTTTGGGAAAAAAAATATTTTTTTAGTTACTTTGGAAAAAAAATATTTTTTTAGTTACTTTGGAAAAAAAAATATTTTTTTAGTTACTTTGGAAAAAAAATATTTTTTTAGTTACTTTGGAAAAAAAAATATTTTTTTAGTTACTTTGGAAAAAAAAATATTTTTTTAGTTACTTTGGAAAAAAAAATATTTTTTTAGTTTCTTTGGAAAAAAAAATATTTTTTTAGTTACTTTGGAAAAAATATTTTTTTTTTAGTTACTTTGGAAAAAAAAATATTTTTTTAGTTACTTTGGAAAAAAAAATATTTTTTTAGTTACTTTGGAAAAAAAAATATTTTTTAGTTTCTTTGGAAAAAAAAATATTTTTTTAGTTACTTTGGAAAAAAAAATATTTTTTTAGTTACTTTGGAAAAAAAAATATTTTTTTAGTTACTTTGGAAAAAAAAATATTTTTTTAGTTACTTTGGAAAAAAAAATATTTTTTTAGTTTCTTTGGAAAAAAAAATATTTTTTTAGTTACTTTGGAAAAAAAAATATTTTTTTAGTTACTTTGGAAAAAAAATTTTTTTTTTAGTTACTTTGGAAAAAAAAAATTTTTTTTAGTTTCTTTGGAAAAAAAATTTTTTTTAGTTACTTTGGAAAAAAAATATTTTTTTAGTTTCTTTGGAAAAAAAAAATGTTTTAGTTACTTTGGAAAAAAAAAATTATTTTTAGTTTCTTTGGGAAAAAAAATATTTTTTTAGTTACTTTGGAAAAAAAAATATTTTTTTAGTTACTTTGGGAAAAAAAATATTTTTTTAGTTACTTTGGAAAAAATAAATTTTTTTAGTTACTTTGGAAAAAAAAATTTTTTTTAGTTACTTTGGAAAAAAAAATATTTTTTTAGTTACTTTGGAAAAAAAAAAATTTTTTTAGTTACTTTGGAAAAAAAAATATTTTTTTAGTTACTTTGGAAAAAAAAATATTTTTTTAGTTACTTTGGAAAAAAAAATATTTTTTTAGTTACTTTGGAAAAAAAAATATTTTTTAGTTACTTTGGAAAAAAAATATTTTTTTTAGTTTCTTTGGAAAAAAAATATTTTTTTAGTTACTTTGGAAAAAAAAATATTTTTTTAGTTTCTTTGGGAAAAAAAATATTTTTTTAGTTACTTTGGAAAAAAAAATATTTTTTTAGTTACTTTGGAAAAAAAAATATTTTTTTAGTTTCTTTGGAAAAAAAATTATTTTTTTAGTTACTTTGGAAAAAAAATTATTTTTTTAGTTACTTTGGAAAAAAAAATATTTTTTTAGTTACTTTGGAAAAAAAATTATTTTTTTAGTTACTTTGGAAAAAAAATTATTTTTTTAGTTACTTTGGAAAAAAAAATATTTTTTTAGTTACTTTGGAAAAAAAAATATTTTTTTAGTTACTTTGGGAAAAAAAATATTTTTTTAGTTACTTTGGAAAAAAAAATATTTTTTTAGTTACTTTGGAAAAAAAATATTTTTTTAGTTACTTTGGAAAAAAAAAATATTTTTTTAGTTACTTTGGAAAAAAAAATATTTTTTTAGTTACTTTGGAAAAAAAAATATTTTTTAGTTACTTTGGAAAAAAAAATATTTTTTTAGTTACTTTGGAAAAAAAAATATTTTTTAGTTACTTTGGAAAAAAAAATATTTTTTTTAGTTACTTTGGGAAAAAAAATATTTTTTTAGTTACTTTGGAAAAAAAAATATTTTTTTAGTTTCTTTGGAATTTTTTTTTTTTTTTAGTTACTTTGGAAAAAAAAATATTTTTTTAGTTACTTTGGGAAAAAAAATATTTTTTTAGTTACTTTGGAAAAAAAAATATTTTTTTAGTTTCTTTGGAAAAAATTTTTTTTTTTTAGTTACTTTGGAAAAAAAAATATTTTTTTAGTTTATTTGGAAAAAAAATATTTTTTTAGTTACTTTGGAAAAAAAAATATTTTTTTAGTTACTTTGGAAAAAAAAATATTTTTTTTAGTTACTTTGGAAAAAAAAATATTTTTTTAGTTTCTTTGGAAAAAAAAATATTTTTTTAGTTACTTTGGAAAAAAAAATATTTTTTTAGTTACTTTGGAAAAAAAAATATTTTTTTAGTTACTTTGGAAAAAAAAATATTTTTTTAGTTACTTTGGGAAAAAAAATATTTTTTTAGTTACTTTGGAAAAAAAAAAATTTTTTTAGTTACTTTGGAAAAAAAAATATTTTTTTAGTTTCTTTGGAAAAAAAAATATTTTTTTAGTTACTTTGGAAAAAAAAATATTTTTTTAGTTACTTTGGAAAAAAAAATATTTTTTAGTTACTTTGGAAAAAAAATATTTTTTTAGTTACTTTGGGAAAAAAAATATTTTTTTAGTTACTTTGGAAAAAAAAATATTTTTTTAGTTACTTTGGAAAAAAAAATATTTTTTTAGTTACTTTGGAAAAAAAAATATTTTTTTAGTTACTTTGGAAAAAAAAATATTTTTTTAGTTACTTTGGAAAAAAAAATATTTTTTTAGTTACTTTGGAAAAAAAAATATTTTTTTAGTTACTTTGGAAAAAAAAATATTTTTTTAGTTACTTTGGGAAAAAAAATATTTTTTTAGTTACTTTGGAAAAAAAAATATTTTTTTAGTTACTTTGGAAAAAAAAAATTTTTTTTAGTTACTTTGGAAAAAAAAAAAATTTTTTAGTTACTTTGGAAAAAAAATATATTTTTTTAGTTACTTTGGAAAAAAAAAAATTTTTTTAGTTACTTTGGGAAAAAAATATTTTTTTAGTTACTTTGGAAAAAAAATTTTTTTTTAGTTACTTTGGAAAAAAAAAATATTTTTTTAGTTTCTTTGGAAAAAAAATTTTTTTTAGTTACTTTGGAAAAAAAAATTTTTTTTTAGTTTCTTTGGAAAAAAAAAAAATTTTTTTAGTTACTTTGGAAAAAAAAATATTTTTTTAGTTTCTTTGGGAAAAAAAATATTTTTTTAGTTACTTTGGAAAAAAAAATATTTTTTTAGTTACTTTGGAAAAAAAATATTTTTTTAGTTTCTTTGGAAAAAAAAATATTTTTTTAGTTACTTTGGGAAAAAAAATATTTTTTTAGTTACTTTGGAAAAAAAAATATTTTTTTAGTTTCTTTGGAAAAAAAATTTTTTTTAGTTACTTTGGAAAAAAAAATTTTTTTTTAGTTTCTTTGGAAAAAAAAATTTTTTTTAGTTACTTTGGAAAAAAAAATATTTTTTTAGTTTCTTTGGGAAAAAAAATATTTTTTTAGTTACTTTGGAAAAAAAAATATTTTTTTAGTTACTTTGGAAAAAAAATATTTTTTTAGTTTCTTTGGAAAAAAAAATATTTTTTTAGTTACTTTGGGAAAAAAAATATTTTTTTAGTTACTTTGGAAAAAAAATTATTTTTTTAGTTACTTTGGAAAAAAAAATATTTTTTTAGTTACTTTGGAAAAAAAAATATTTTTTTAGTTACTTTGGAAAAAAAAATATTTTTTTAGTTTCTTTGGAAAAAAAAATATTTTTTTAGTTACTTTGGGAAAAAAAATATTTTTTTAGTTACTTTGGAAAAAAAAATATTTTTTTAGTTACTTTGGAAAAAAAAATATTTTTTTAGTTACTTTGGAAAAAAAAATATTTTTTTAGTTACTTTGGAAAAAAAAATATTTTTTTAGTTACTTTGGAAAAAAAAATATTTTTTTAGTTACTTTGGAAAAAAAAATATTTTTTTAGTTACTTTGGAAAAAAAATATTTTTTTAGTTACTTTGGAAAAAAAATAATTTTTTAGTTACTTTGGAAAAAAAATATTTTTTTAGTTACTTTGGAAAAAAAATAATTTTTTAGTTACTTTGGAAAAAAAAATTTTTTTTTAGTTTCTTTGGAAAAAAAAATTTTTTTTAGTTACTTTGGAAAAAAAAATATTTTTTTAGTTTCTTTGGGAAAAAAAATATTTTTTTAGTTACTTTGGAAAAAAAAATATTTTTTTAGTTACTTTGGAAAAAAAAATATTTTTTTAGTTACTTTGGAAAAAAAAAATATTTTTTTAGTTACTTTGGAAAACAAAATATTTTTTTAGTTACTTTGGAAAAAAAAATATTTTTTAGTTACTTTGGAAAAAAAAATATTTTTTTAGTTACTTTGGAAAAAAAAATATTTTTTAGTTACTTTGGAAAAAAAAATATTTTTTTTAGTTACTTTGGGAAAAAAAATATTTTTTTAGTTACTTTGGAAAAAAAAATATTTTTTTAGTTTCTTTGGAAAATTTTTTTTTTTTTAGTTACTTTGGAAAAAAAAATATTTTTTTAGTTTCTTTGGAAAAAAAAATATTTTTTTAGTTACTTTGGAAAAAAAAATATTTTTTTAGTTACTTTGGAAAAAAAATTATTTTTTTAGTTACTTTGGTAAAAAAAATATTTTTTTAGTTACTTTGGAAAAAAAAATATTTTTTAGTTACTTTGGAAAAAAAAATATTTTTTTAGTTACTTTGGGAAAAAAAATATTTTTTTAGTTACTTTGGAAAAAAAAATATTTTTTTAGTTTCTTTGGAAAAAATTTTTTTTTTTAGTTACTTTGGAAAAAAAAATATTTTTTTAGTTTCTTTGGAAAAAAAATATTTTTTTAGTTACTTTGGAAAAAAAAATATTTTTTTAGTTACTTTGGAAAAAAAAATATTTTTTTTAGTTACTTTGGAAAAAAAAATATTTTTTTAGTTTCTTTGGAGAAAAAAAATATTTTTTTAGTTACTTTGGAAAAAAAAATATTTTTTTAGTTACTTTGGAAAAAAAAATATTTTTTTAGTTACTTTGGAAAAAAAATATTTTTTTAGTTACTTTGGGAAAAAAAATATTTTTTTAGTTACTTTGGAAAAAAAATATTTTTTTAGTTACTTTGGAAAAAAAAATATTTTTTTAGTTTCTTT
>NW_027634861.1:0-31776 GCF_949748355.1 Melanostigma gelatinosum | reverse complement strand
ACTATTCTTTATTTTGTAACGGTGATTTGTGATGACACGAAGCACGTTTAGTTTCGCCTGCTAGCTAGCTGAAGTGCAGCTAACAGTACATCACAGGCTGGTCCTGGAGCTGGTATAGCGCTCTATTTATTACACTTAAAAAAAACAATTGTCAAGCTCTTCTGTTTGCTCTTTGTCGAGTGTCAAATCAGCATTAACATGTTAAAGCCAGTCATATTTATTGCTATAATGTTACCGAAACGTACCTGTAGCGCATCACTCTTCAGCCTCTCTTGAACTGTGTTAAACATCTCGTCGTTCCTTTGCAAATCACTGCCTTGATGACCTTTGACCTTCGTGTCACTTGCAAAAGTGACGATAAAACAGCCCAGAATCACAGTTTATACTAATGGAAAGCCACAGTTTAACAATGAAATAACAATAAACAAGTGGAACACACACTTCGATAGCACACCAAAACTCCTGAATCTATGGCAGCAGTTGAAGAACATGCAGCTGATAACGTGGAGAATCACCAGACAGACTCATTCACGTGAGCTCTTCATAAACATCTTTGCAACTGCAATGATGTCTTATGCTACGTACCAAGTGGGACTCGGAGTTGACTGCTTTAACTCTACTTAACTTCGGAGTCTGTTGTGCAAATCTAGACTTCATGTGTTTGCATGTTTGTGTATTCGACTGAGCCATTTGAGAAGCCATCTCCACCACCGGTGTTGCGTCCACATTTGAAATTAGATCAACCGTAGTTACATTACATAACATTGTCAATAGTAGTGGCTTGTTTTGTATATATTTCTGAACCACAGTGATGACCTCTGACCTCTCTGTTTTCATGTCGACAGATCACGTCGTCTGGTATGAAAACTATGAATGAAGCAAGCCGGCGTTCCCTCGGAGCCTTTGATGAGCTGACGGACGAAAGCTGCGGGATTCACGGGAGATAACGCAAACCAGCAGAGGTCGTGTCCTGTCGGGGAGACCGGTCCCAGCCATGTCGGCAGACGCTCGCCCGGACCCCCCGCAGTTCGTGAACCCTCCGCCCCCCGAGGTCACCAACCCCAACGGGCCTGGCCGGAGGACCAACCAGCTGCAGTTCATGCAGAGTGTAGTGATGAAGTCCCTGTGGCGGCACCAGTTCTCCTGGCCTTTTCACCAGCCGGTTAATGCGGTCGCTCTTGGGCTGCCAGTGAGTAGTTTTAAAGTGATTTCAATGTTCTTCTAGCTTGTAAAGATGCTTCATTATACGGTATTGTACCAACTACAATCGTGATAATCATCCCTGATAAAGGCAGCGGTATATTTGCTACAAAATGCTTTTTTCAGACTCTGATGGACAAAAAAAAGCGATGTTATTCACAAGCAAATTAAAGTAGCCTCTTGGCTACTGATGCCTGAACTTGGTACAGTTTGTGCACACATGGACTCCCACTGTGTAATCGTCTTTCCTCCGTCTGAAACGTCACACACGCGATTGTCTCGCCGTGCTGGAGAGAGTCTGCTTTCCTCTTTTCTTTCACTGAAGTAAAACTGCTTCTAAATCCTTCAATCTTCTCTTTCTTTCGTTGACCCTCGTGATGTTGTTTCGTTCACCTGTTTTGTTGTTTCTCTCCTTGGTTTTCATCCAAAGTGAGTTTCTAGCTCTGTCTGACATTTCAACAATGCCGCTGTGTTCCTAGATCTCTGCATTATTAACATGAATCTGAACTGGAATTATCCCGGAAATGAGAAATATCAAATTGTAGGGATTCCGCACGAATAAACTGTTCCTCTTCAGATCCTTTTAGAAGACGTGGGCGAGAAACCAACAGCTAGACGACGTTCATCTGACACGTTGACTCTTTTTATTTCCTCAATCAGGATTATCATACGATCATAACGTCTCCCATGGACCTGGGAACAATCAAGAAACGACTGGAGAACGACTACTATGGGAGCGCGAGTGAATGTATGCAGGACTTCAACACCATGTTCACCAACTGCTACATCTACAACAAGGTGAGGAGCTCCGTGACGGGGAATGCAACGCGGCGGTTAGCCTCACGTGAAAGCTAAATCCTCACCGATGTCCCTCTGTCCTCCAGCCCACAGATGACATCGTGCTGATGGCGCTCGCCGTGGAAAAGGTGTTCTTGCAAAAAGTTGCCCAGATGCAGCCGAGGGAAGTGGAGCTTCTTCCGCACGCCGCCAAAGGGAAGGGCAAGAAAAGCAGCACCCCCGGTAATGAAGGTATGCGCACGAACCCTTCGGCTGTACAGTGTATGGTATGAACATAATATAATTACATGTTGTTATGTAATAATTCTAAAACTGCTGCAGTTTGTCTTGTTGGGTGTGTGAAAGCTTTATATTCGGGCCTGCATGAATCAGCGGCACCCGAAAGTCTCTCGACGGTCCAGCCAGCACTGCCTGCAGCATCAGTGAGCCTCTGCCCCTCTTCTTCCTTTTTGTCTGTTTTGAAGTGTCTCTGCTCTCTAACTACCGGTATATACTCTGTACCCTGTGGGTCCTTCAGTGAGGTTGAACTTTGCAGTCACAGAAATTGGGTTTCTTCTTAAGCGTTGTTTCTCTCATTCCACCGAAATGATATTGCACTCTGGAAATGCATACGGCTATTAGCGCGGTAGTTGTGGGCGTTTCTTCATTCGTTTACGTGTACATGTTGGAGCGTACAGACCGACGGCCACCGAGCACAACAGGCGTGTGTGTGTGTGTGTGTGTGTGTGCGCGCGCAATCAGAGTGGAAATAAGCTGCACACAGCGACACGGAAAGATGTGTCGTCTTCGATCAATCTCAGCTTAGATTGAACACACACTGGATGTTTGCTGCTGCTTCTTTTGCCCAGAAAAAGAAAATCCTGTCACAACAACACAATGCACCTTGAAACCTGATCTTATAAAATAGTACTACTTTGACTAAGATTAATATTTTACTGGGGTTTTTTTCTCTTTTATTTGAGTTTGTCAGGGTTCACACGCGTCCTGGAAAACAAAATTGGAAGACCAGTTTTCCAGTCATTGAAAACGCACATTGGAAAATGAGAGGAAAAGTGAAATGTCCTGGAAAATGATTTCAGCATTCTCTTATTTTCCTTTTGCTCATAATGTACCACTAGTCTATCCATCAGAGCTCCCCAAAACGGATAACGGACTAAGTTATGTTTATTGTGTACATTACCGTTCAAATGGTATTTTTTTGACCAGCGTATTTTGAATAAGCTGCTCTCGGTGGTGTTGTGGAATAACTGAACACACCCCCGGAGTCACGTCACGTCACGTGGTAGCATATGCAGGTTGGATGACAATACGTACTTTTCTTTCTTTCCGACAGTTGAACGATCGGTTAGCATGGTTCAGTCGCATTTGGCAAAATTGTCGGCTGCTATTTGTGTTATTGGTGTTGAATGCTGCGATGCCCTGTCTTTCATACCAGCTCCACCATCACTGAAAATGCCCCGTGTTTGTGTTTGATCCACGTCTGCAGGTGGGCAGAACGGAGCCGTGACCACATGTCCTTCAGCTGCGACGCCCACAACTCAGCCGAGCCTCAGCAACACGCCCTCCAGCTCGTCCTCGGTGCCCAAACACCCGTCACAGACCGCCACAAAAGTGAGTCGCCGTTTACGTCTCTTCCTATTCGGTTGAATTCGCAGATGATGAGGATAGTTTCCTCTTATTGTGGTGTTGTTTTTGTGTTTCATTGGAGAAGAAAGGGCTAAAGCGGAAGGTGGACGCCGCCGCTGATCCCTCCACAGCGGCCGTAACCAGTTTGAGTGATTCCTCAGGAAGCAAGAGGAGACGGGACAGCGCGGGCCGAGAGAAGGAGCTGCCGGAACAAGAAACCGAACAGCTCCAGGTCTGCAACGATATCCTGAAGGAAATGCTGTCCAAGAAATACCTGGGGTACGCCTGGCCGTTCTACAAGCCCGTCGACGCTGCAGCTCTGCAGCTCCACGACTACCACCTCATCATCAAATACCCCATGGATCTGAGCACTGTGAAGGTACGAGCCGTGCAAGTACATCCCCCTGCGTGGTTCATCTCACGGGCATGACGGTTGTTGTCTTGATGACTTTCTTTCCGTTTCCAGAAAAAGATGGATGGAGGAGAGTACCAGGACGCACAAGGCTTCGCTGCAGACGTCAGGCTGATTTTTTCCAATTGCTACAAATACAACCCGCCGCATCATGATGTTGTCGCTAAGGCCATCAAACTTCAGGTGCTTTTTGAATTTACAAAAACAAATTAAAAAAGGTTTTGCTGTTGTTGTTTTTAGGACTCCGTCTTCTATTTTTCACTCGATCCTCCTTTCGTCACATGTGCATGCGTTTGCTTCAGGGTGTGTTCGAGATGATGTTCGCAAAGATGCCGGACGAGCCGGTGGAGTTGCCATCGCCAGCCAAGAGAGTGGGTTTCAGTGGGTACGGCTCCTACAATGCCGACATATCGGACTTAGCGGACGAGCGGGACAAACCCAGCCGACTTGCTGAGGTTCAAGATCAGGTGGGTATCTGCACACGTCTCTAACTCCAGAGTTCCTCTTTGCTCTGCGACGCCTCTGGTTTCCTGATAGATTCATTGACCTCTAGCTTAATTATCTAAAGTGTTGCCTTTACTTACAAATGCTGGCATAGCATCTACGCTACCTGTAAAATGCAATGAAAATATAGCTTTTATATAAGTTAAAATTCACCACATACCCAGTCAGCAGAATGCTTTTTCTTTATTTCCGCATGAGATGACATGACAGAGTTTTATCGAGCAGACATTATGTTTTGTGTCCTGCAGCGTCAGGTCATGTAACTGGCATCATACTGTATATAAACCCAATGGGATCATATTATCAACAAATTATGCACAATACAGGAAGCAACGTGAGGTGTGCAATGAGATTTATTTTCTGGCTCTCAAATATACAACCGGGAGAAATAGATGCGTGAAGTATATCGGAAGACCTTCTCCGACTGTTGAATGATGACATGCTGAGCTCAGTGAGACTTCCTTGTCTTTATTCTCACTCCAACGTGCTCGTACACAGAAACTACTCTCTGGCATGATTTCCTACTGTTGCTATTTTTCTTGGCTCTTACTGTTTTGATACTACCATCTGTACCACAAAAAGTAAATTTCTTTAGTTTTTTGTTGACACGGCTTCAAACTGTTCACGAACAGCTCCCTGCATACTGTGAAGTCCCTGCGCTTCGACCAAAGAAGATGAAAGAAAAGGAGCAGAAAGAGGACAGCAGGCAGCATTACAACTCCAGGTCGGCTGTTTTACAGAACTGAAGGACTCTATTGTCAAAGTATGTCGCTTCCACGTAGAGACCTTTTGACGGCTTTGTCTCGGAATTACAGGCGGTCGTGGTTGGGAAGCAACGTCTGTGATTCGGACGATGAAACTCTGCAGATGACGTATGACGAGAAGCAACAGCTGAGCCTCGACATTAACCGTTTGCCCGGCCTGAAGCTGGGCCGCGTGGTGCACATCATTCAGACACGAGAGCCCTCGATGCACGACACCAGCCCCGAAGAGATCGAGATCGACTTCGAGTTACTGAAGCCGGCCACGCTGCGCGAGCTGGAGCAATACGTGAAGTCTTGTCTGTATAAGAAGTTCAAGAAACGTCAAAGTAAGTAGGAAGCCGTCCTCCCACCTTCCCTCGGTGTGTGTGTGTGTGTGTGTGTGTGTGTGTGTGTGTGTGTGTGTGTGTGTGTGTGTGTGTGTGTGTGTGTGTGTGTGTGTGTGTGTGTGTGTGTGTGTGTGTGTGTGTGTGTGTGTGTGTGTGTGTGTGTGTGTGTGTGCGCGCTAGAGCTGGGCGGTATGACCATAAATCCATATCACGGTATTTTTTAAGACTACCGGTTTCACGGTATATCACGGTATTTTTTTCCGCCTCAATGCAGTGGTCCTGCAGCTGAAATACCACCTTATAACCACATTATGGCGCCACTGCTTCTATTCGTTTTTAAGGCTGTAACTATGTATGAGTCGCTGGGCGGTATACCGGTTGAACCGGTATACCGCCCAGCCCTAGTGTGCACCTCTGTCTGTCCAATCTTGTGTTCAATCGTACATTACAGCAGTGGTTGTTGCACACACACCTGGCGGAGATGTGCACTCCACTGAGTGCACCTTTTGTTTGAAATGAATGTGCTAACAAAACATCGATAACAACAACATGTACCGGTAAATGCCCTCAGCGTCTGTAGAATTGATTTGGTGACGGTGCTTCCTTCACTTCCCTCCATCCAGAGAAAGGCAGCCATGCTGCGTCTCATCACGTCAGCTGCAGCACTTCTTCAGATTCGGCCACCAGCACCTCCAGTGACTCCAGTTCAGAAAACGGCAACTCGTGACGGCTGTAATGTTTTTATTTATTTCTTCGTTTGTGACCAAAATACCTGTTCACCATTCCTATTTGTCTTATGTTCAAATATTTGGAAAAGGAAACTTCCTTTTATTCAGCGTGGCCTTTCTCACTCCTTCATAAATCGTAATATCCGGCGCTGGTGTTTCTTATCAGACGCTAAGAATTCACTGGGGCACATTTCACAACATCTGAGTTTAATATCCTGTCCCCACGCTGTTTAATTACAGCACAGGCCTTTCTCAAACACCTCGTTGAAATATTCTTCTCCACCTCCAATTCTTGCACACGAGGCGGCTCTCAATAGCTGCTCTACAAGTCGAGAGAAGCACGTTTCTATTGTCGGACATGATTATGAACAAGTATATTTCGTCACAATCTCCAGCACGCTGCACAGTTCTGAGGGCTGCTGTTTGAGACTGTGGCGTGGATATTCATCTTTATGGTGGCAATACTGTATACATTTAGTCTTGTTCATTAGAAAGTATGGAGAGGGTGGGGAGAAGGATTTTGGTTCACAGCTCCACACGTGTGCTATGTACTTGTCTGTTTCAGTTGTGGAAGAAACTGGAAAATGAATGTTGAGACATTTTCCCACTACGTCAATTGTTTACCTGTTCAGCAGTAAATGCACGGAACAATTTTATTTTCTACCTTTAACACATTTAGTTTTATTTATTTCAAGTCTCCTCCTGAGCAAATGTCGTTTGACTTCCACCTTTTTGGGTGCCATGCGTGATCATTGCTCCAAGCAGAGCAGTTTAAAACAAACCACTGCGTGACCTTTGTGAAGGGCCTCACCGGTGTTTAGCACGGCGTAGTCTATTCACTACAAATGACTTCCATCGAATATTTTCCCCATGATGCAGTGCTTTAGCTGTGTCGTCCCCTCCAGGCTTTCTTAGCGGCGTGCTATGAAAGTCAACTTGCAGAGACTTGAGTCCAGTCATCCATCAAAGTGAAGATCGTGTCCACCGTTATTTATGTCCCCTGCCAGTATGTTGCATGGCGATGCACTGCTGTCTTCTTAAACCTGTGTTTCAATTCTCTACACTTCGATTTTGTATTCCGTTTGAACAAAATCAAACTACTAAATGAGGCCTGGAAAAACCATGTTCAGAAACAGCCCACACAGCAGGAATGTCATTTGTTGTAAATGAACCACAGCATGAAAGAAAAACAACACGTATGTAAGTTCTTGTTTCCAACCATGTTTTTTAAAACGATTTGGTTGCTGTTGATATGAATTGACTTGTGATAAGATAATATTCCATCTGTCTGCGTAAGCTCTCCTGTTTCTATTTTGTTAATAAAAGTAAAAGCACAATGGTGGCCTTGTCTTTGTTTGACAGCGTCGGTGTAAAGTGCTCTTTGGTCCACAGCGTGCACCACAGTGACAGAAAGCCCCCCTGATTGAAACATTGACTCCACTTTCAGCTGGCCTGCCAACTGCTCTGCAGAAAACTGGCACGCACCCAAAGCTGACCAGTTCAAACAGCTGGTGCCTCCTCCGTCGGACCGCAGGGCTTAACTCCTTTAGGTGTGTGTGTGTGTGTGTGTGTGTGTGTGTGTGTGTGTGTGTGTGTGTGTGTGTGTGTGTGTGTGTGTGTGTGTGTGTGTGTGTGTGTGTGTGTGTGTGTGTGTGTGTGTGTGTGTGTGTGTGTGTGTGTGGGGAAGTGATTCTCAGTAAAAGAAGAGTGAAAGGTTTTTGTTTCTTTAAATTCTGGGCTGTTTTGCTTCTATAACGTTGCTTCTTTTTCAGACTAGTAGAAAGAAAACATCCAAAATGCACATTTAGCTGTTCATTTTACTACTTTGTCCATCTGTGTCTGTAGATTTCTGCTAAATTCACAGCAAGTTAGCATTAGATAATGCCTCACTTGCATATTTGAGCATAAAGTTTCAGAAAACGTGATTGTCTCAATGTAAGTAATGACCTGGGGAAAGTTTCATGGTGATGTCTTCAGGTAATGTTCACATAAAGTGTCTTGCACAATGAATGGAATTTTACAAAACATCTCTTTAAAGGCCGTTTACTCAAAATTAGTTTTTTTTCAGACTGAGCCTGAAATCTCCACTTCAGTTGCACTTCCAGACACCAAACTTCCCATTCCTGTGTATTCTGAAGGTTTTTACTGAGGGCGTAGGTCATAATATATCATTCATAGCCTGATTCATAAAACATTTTATCAATCAAAACGTATTTTTCATGACTGTTGAAAGTATTTTTTGATTTATCGAGTTCCACGAGGGAACGAGGGAAACGTTGTCTTAATACATTTTCATGACAGAGTAGTTACCGGTACTTCACACATCAGACCGTAATCCTTCAGGTTTAGAGACATTTGTACATACAGCAGCATGATTTAACAGCAAGTAGGCATTAAAGTCATTATAGTGGATAATATACATGTGTATACATCTCTAATACTGGAAACAATGCAGCCTTGATACACATACTGTTGCCCTGTACCTTGGGCTGTCCATTTTGTACTGAACTGTGTTCTTCATTAACTGCACTGGTTTGAAAAGAGAAACCCAGAGGATGAAATGAAGACAGGAGGGTTTTTGAGGAAGAGCATTCGTTTATTTTCCACAGGTTACTTCAGAAACAGGTAATTATGTACAACATCTGGAATGTTGGATAAATGCATATCAATCATCTCACTGTGGCCGTTTCCAGAGAAACCTTAGAAATACTAGCTATACATTAAGAACAGTTCCTCTGCATTGCAATTTATTGCTGGTTTTACAATCGTGAGTCACAAATGCCGATGATTCTTTTCTCAATGTTTTTTGAAGAGTATTTACAATTTGATTAGTGAGGTCTAAAAACCACAGGAGACTGCTAAATAAATAAGAACAATACAGGAGCATCAGAAACCGACCAACATGAGTGGCCAAGATTCCAAACTATTTTCATGCCAGACTACAAGGCTTTTGAATAAAGAAATAAAACATTATATCCCTTACAAATGAGTAAATTCTTTACCAATAAAAGACACCATTAATTCAATACATTCAGGGGTTTTCTGCAACAGGCTTACTTGGTCTGGTATGACCAGTAGTTTATGGGCAGCGAATGTTTAAATGTAACCTTTAAATAGATATGTTCACTGTTTTAGCATTTATCATTATCACATATAGGCTCACTTTATGTGTCGCATTTCAAGTATTCAGCTATCACTGATAGTATTTTTCATTGCTATTTTTCTTTCAGTAAGTATTTGGCATCACTGCAGGCACCTCAGGTTTATAGGACAATGGATACCACACTGAAGAAAAACACATTTATTGATGGACAGTTGACTTATTTTGTCTGCATATCATTTATTCCTGTGACGCATCACTGGCCTGTTTCAAGTGTTTGATTTTGATTATGGACAAATATGTAGTTTAATCTAATACAACTCACTGTATATAGTTTGTATGTAGTCAAGCCGGAGCACGTGTGTCTGCTTTGTGCCGTCGACACACGCTGCAATAATAACGCTACCAAAACTGGTTTACAATTATAAGGAATTTATTTCCACTGATGCAAGTACGATTACAGTTAAACATTGGAGTACATACTCCTATGAAATATTAAAACAATAAAACCCCATTTGCAAAAAACTCTACTCAGCTCCTCAGGTGAAAAACACGTCCGTCGTCCGAGGGCCATCACGCGAGAGAGAAAAAAAGACTTGAAATTAAACCACCCACATCTGTTCGAAACACCTCCTCTTCCATTTATCCCGATTCCTATTGGCTAACTTCCAGGAGTGTATTCGCCTGTCTGCCTTTCTGTCCCTGAGTTTACTAACACATTCAATGACCGTCAGAAGTATGCTCACTTTAAAACATATTGGCTGTGCATAAAAACACAACACACATGTGACAACACATTGGTGGGCCTCACACTCACATGTTATCTTTGTGCTAGCTCAAATGCACATGTAGCGCAGACGGACACCAATTCCATACAGCACTACACAACGAAAATAAACATTACTTTTGGTACAGTACACGCACATTAACTGTTCTCGAACATGAAGGATAACAGAATCTATAACTAGGATGGTCTTAAAATGCGAAACATCATTAGCCTTGCAGTTCTCTCCTGAACGCTTAGTCACTCGAAAAGAAGGATTTCACATCCTGCTTCGCTCTTCACGTCGTGCTAGCGTTCTCTGGAGTACAGTGCCTTCTAGTGGCTTTAGTGGTAACATCATTGTTCCCACTAGGTCAGTCACTTGTAAAACTACTGCTGGAATAAACAAGTATGCTCACTTTAAAACATATTGGCTGTGCATAAAACCACAACACACATGTGACAACACATTGGTGGGCCTCACATTCACATGTTATCTTTGTGCTAGCTCAAATGCACATGTAGCGCAGACGGACATCAATTCCATACAGCACTACACAACGAAAATAAACATTACTTTTGGTACAGTACACGCACATTAACTGTTCTCGAACATGAAGGATAACAGAATCTATAACTAGGATGGTCTTAAAATGCGAAACATCATTAGCCTTGCAGTTCTCTCCTGAACGCTTAGTCACTCGAAAAGAAGGATTTCACATCCTGCTTCGCTCTTCACGTCGTGCTAGCGTTCTCTGGAGTACAGTGCCTTCTAGTGGCTTTAGTGGTAACATCATTGTTCCCACTAGGTCAGTCACTTGTAAAACTACTGCTGGAATAAACAAGTGTGCTCACTTTAAAACATATTGGCTGTGCATAAAAACAAAAATACATAACACACATGTGACAACACATTGGTGGGCATCACACTCGCATGTTATCTTTGTGCTAGTTCAAATGCACATGTAGCGCAGACGGACACCAATTCCATACAGCACTACACAACGGAAATAAACATTATTTTAACCTTGCAGTTCCTGAACGCTTAGTCACTTGAAAAGAAGGATTTCACATCCTGCTTCGCTCTTCACGTCCCGCTAACTTGGTGGACATCACACTCACAAAAATGTTGTCTTTGTGCTAATCACAATTCCATCACTTGTGGGTTGCACTATCCAGTCCCACACAAAGTTCTCACTATTTCCACTCCAGCGACACCGACACCAACAAACAATCCTGCTGTCAGTAGACCTTTGCCACAGCGAGACCACCAACTTCTGGTCTGAGTCTCAGCAGCTGGAGGCATCATGAAGCTCTCTTTAAGGTCATTCAGATGTTCAGCCATCTTTAGCCGCTTTCCAAGCTCATCATTTTGGGCCGATGCGACATTGATATGTTTAGCCACCTTTCGCCGCCGTTGAAGGTTATTATATAGGGCCGGCGTGAAATAACTGGGATTTTCTTGCTTCTGATTCTCAGCAGCTGGAGCCAGCAAGAGGTTCTCTTCAGGCTCATTATTTCGGGCCAATGCGACATCATTGATTTGTTTCGCCATCTTTCGCCGCCGTTGAAGGTTATTATATAGGGCCGGCGTGAAATAACTGGGATTTTCTTGCTTCTGATTCTCAGCAGCTGGAGCCAGCAAGAGGTTCTCTTCAGGCTCATTATTTCGGGCCAATGCGACATCATTGATTTGTTTCGCCATCTTTCGCCGCCGTTGAAGGTTATTATATAGGGCCGGCGTGAAATAACTGGGATTTTCTTGCTTCTGATTCTCAGCAGCTGGAGCCAGCAAGAGGTTCTCTTCAGGCTCATTATTTCGGGCCAATGTGACGTCATTGATTTGTTTCCCCATCTTTCGCCGCCGTTGAAGGTAATAATAATCGATTGGCAATATGCTATATAGGGCCGGCGTGAAATAACTGGGATTTTCTTGCTTCTGATTCTCAGCAGCTGGAGCCAGCAAGAGGTTCTCTTCAGGCTCATTATTTCGGGCCAATGTGACGTCATTGATTTGTTTCGCCACCTTTCGCCGCCGTTGAAGGTTATTATATAGGGCCGGCGTGAAATAACTGGGATTTTCTTGCTTCTGATTCTCAGCAGCTGGAGCCAGCAAGAGGTTCTCTTCAGGCTCATTATTTCGGGCCAATGCGAAATCATTGATTTGTTTCGCCATCTTTCGCCGCCGTTGAAGGTTATTATATAGGGCCGGCGTGAAATAACTGGGATTTTCTTGCTTCTGATTCTCAGCAGCTGGAGCCAGCAAGAGGTTCTCTTCAGGCTCATTATTTCGGGCCGATGGGACATCATTGTCATGTTCAACCACCTTTCGCTGCCCTTTAACTTTATTATGTAGGACCCAAGTGAAATAACTAGGATTCCTTGTTAGTCTTGTCATACACCCCGAAAGTATATTCATTTTGCTTTCTTGCTTCTACTGTATGCGACTTGTGTGACTTGAAAGTTCAGTTTCTTGCTTGAAGAACTGAAGTCAACTGTTCGTGTTGGTGATTTTATAAGCCTGTATTGTTGTTGTATTGGCAGGAGGATCAGTGATGTCATTGAGTTCTGGAAGGTTCCATGAGGTGATGCAGATTCTATTCGGAATGTTCCCATGGGGATCAGTGACGTCACTGAGTTCTGGAATGTTCCATGACGTGATGCCGGAGAGGGGGCGTGGTTTATCGTCCTGGAAGCCTCGATCTGGCCGCCATTGTTTTCCGCCGTCAACCGGAGGAATAAGGACAATTTCTGCTCTGTACGTGTTGTGGAAGTCCCTCAAACGTCGGAATGCCAAACGCCGTCGTCTCTGGGTCCATAACAGCATCCGTAGGCGCACACAGCTCGGTGAATTTCACAGACTTCTCCAGGAACTACGTCTGGATGACTGCTGCTTCCAGCGCTACATGAGGCTAACCATTAGCCAGTTTGATGACCTAATGGCTCGGGTCGGTCCCAGGATTTGTCGACTGGACACCTAGGCGTTCCATCTCAGCTGCGGAGCGCCTGTCCGTCTGTCTCCGGTGAGTGGCAGTTCCATAAAATGAATTAATGAAAGAGTGAAATAAGTTCAGGCTTTGTCGGTCCACAACAGGGCAAGGAAGCCACTTTAACATAGTTTTTCTGAATGGAGTTTGGATCCATGATGGATCCGAAGTCCGACAATACTCAAAATAACGTAATCTTACGAAAATCACCAGCATTTAAGATGTTTATTATTCATGACAGCAGCTGTGCAGTCATATCAATAAAAACTACTTCTATTAGCAGCTACAGTATGTTCAATAACTCTGTTAAATTGAATGTTCTTCTGTGCTGCAGATATCTTGCTACTGGTGACTCCTTTAGGACCATCGCAAACAGCTTCCGTGTCGGGGTCTCCACTGTCTCCGGTATTGTCCCAGATGTTGCCACAGCTATTTGGGACTGCCTTGTGGAGGAGTTCGTGGCTGTGCTCACCACAGAGGAGTGGAGATCAATTGCTGTGCAGTTTGAGGAGCGGTGGAATTTTCCTCTCTGCTGTGGAGCACTGGATGGAAAGCATGTTGTCCTCAAAGCCCCTGCTAATTCCAGATCTTCCCATGGCAAGACACCGTGTAATGCCCAAGCACATCCAAAACAGCTCTTTTAAGAGCCACCCACACATTACTACTGAGCAAACTTCCTGCAATGTTACTTAATATATGTTGTAGCAGTGTGTCCTTCACTATATATATATATATATATATAGAGTTGTATCCTTAAGTTTTCTTGTAAAACTACAATAAAGAACATGGACAAAGTAACATGAAATGAAGTGCATTTATTTATTGAAAATGTATAGAAAAACATATACAAAAAACAAACTAATTGTTACAAAATACAAACTAATTGTTTTTTTTAAATTCCTGGTTCGTTCCCTGGAAAGATTGTCCCCCAGATGTCTAATCCAAATGTTCCAAATTCAGCACCACAGTGCTGGCATCATAAATTAATTTGTGAAATTGCAATTTTATATATTCCTTTTGCTGGCGTGGCAATCTTTCCAGGGAAGGAACCAGGCTCCTCATGAAGAGTTCATCCTCAGATTGTGGTGGAGCTGGTGGAGCTGGTGGAGCAGGGGTGTCTCTCTCCAATGCCTGCAGAAGGCGCTTCTCTATCTCCTGCTGCTTCTCGATCCCTGTTGGCCTTTTTGGGGCCCTTCTTTTTCCTGTATGACATGGAAACAACATATTTCGTGAAACTATTGCATCCCATCACTACAATAGCTTGTAAAGTAAATATTTGTAATTGTGAAAAACATACCATGAATGCATAAATTGTATTATACAAAAAAATGCAATCCAACTTTTGTGATGTACATACCCATGGGTGGAGCAGGAGGAGGAGGAGCAGCAGCACCTTGAGGTTCTTCCTCACCGTGATGACCAATCTGTTTTATCTTTGAACATGAACAATAAAACAATTTTATGACTCAAAAGTGCTGCTTTAATTAAATAGTAATTTGCCTTCAAAGCTATGACAGTATAGTGGTTTAAGATCCGGAGCCCAGGGTTGAAAGCTCCTTTATTATAACTTATTTTCGCTCATGAAACATTTTTTTTAATAAGTATGAAGACTATACAGAACCAGGCTTTGCCAAATGAAAAAAACAAACCTCTTGCACTGCTTTGCCCTGTCGTTACTACTTCAGCTGTAGTAATATTTTCTGTATGACTTAACTATGCTGTGCTTTTGTGTCTTCACTTCAACAAACCTCTCCTGTCAATCTCAGATGGCCCTGTTGCTGCCTCTGACATGTCGTCCTGGTCTGGTCCTGCATCTGTGAAGTACTCTGCGGTACTGTCTCCCTCGACCCTCCCCATGTTACCGCTACTCTCCCTGGGAGTCACGAAGGGGTTGAGGAAAGACATAACCGCAGAGTACTTCCACTTCTTTGATGGCCCTGCTCCTGAGCCACTCTTTCTCTCTGTCTCTCTCCTCTTTCTCAAATAGGTGTCCCTGAGAGTCTTCCACTTCCGTCGGCAAATCTCATCTGACAAGGAACGCATAACGTATTTAGTGTGAAAGCCGGTGGTTGGGCTAGCTTTCATGCTAACATGGCTCATATAGCTAGTTAGTAAATTACAACCGATAGCTAGAATCAAGTAACAAAGACATAATAATAACTTACCAGGTTGTCCGACGTCCTCACCTACTTTCCTCCATGCCATATCCTTTTTAGTTCGGTCGCGGTAGAGATACGACGACGTATCGTAGAGCTCGGGGAAGCTACAAGCCGCCACTATTAATTTGTCCTCCATTGTTGTTTGCGATTCAGCACCGGCAGGAGCTACGGCACTGATGACGGGGCAGCAACTCAACGCTGATAGGCTATCGCGCCACAGCGTCACGCGATTATGTCGCTGAAGTTGAAAAATTTCAACTCGCGCGTTGGCGATTTTGCGGCGTCCAACGCGTCCACCGCGTCCACCTCACTGCAATAACGCGTCCAACGCGCCGCGGCATCGCAAAATCGCGGCGCGCCAGTCTCATCGCGTCTGTGCATAGACTTTGTATGTAATCTCGACGCGCATCAAAAAATCAACGCGACCGGTGTGAACACGGCAGTCTTGCCCAACATCTAGTGTTCGGAGGAGGAAGTGAATTCTGTGATGAGTTGATTGTGCAGAGAGACTCCTACAACCAGTACAGTGTTTAGAATCGCGTCATCTACCAACTGTGCAACAAATATACTGATTTAGTTAGTTAGAGGTAGAAGAGAAGGGATTTTATCATTACTCTGATATGAGACGTGATGACATTATGTGCTAGCGCCACAGTATGTTATTGTTAAAGACTACTCAGTTCGATTTTTCTGTCTGTCTCTCTGACTTTCTGTCTGACTCTGTCTGTCTCTTTGACTTTCTGCTTGACTCTGGTTGACTCTGTCTGTCTGTCTGTCTGACTGACTCTGTCTCTCTGACTGTCTGTCTGACTTTATTCATACCATAAAGGAGAGATTGATCGTTGATAAAGGGTTGCATATGACTCCCGATTAAGTCCCTAGATTAACTTCTATGAGCCTCTGGTGGGGGTAGGTCGGATAAAGAGGACGTTTGTAACTGTTGTATAAGTCCCTGGATAAACCTCTATGAGCCTCTGGTGGTTGTAGGACCTAAAGAGGACGTTTGTAACTGTTTGATAAACGGCCCAATGATTACAATCTCTCTGACTTTCTGTCTTTCTGCCTGACTCTGTCTGTCTCTTTGACTTTCTGCTTGACTCTGGTTGACTGTCTGTCTGTCTGTCTGACTGACTCTGTCTCTCTGACTCTGTCTGTCTGACTTTCTGGCCGTCCCTCTGTCTTTCTGACTTTCTGTCTGTGTCTCTGTCTGTCTGTGATTTTTCTGTCTGTCTCTCTGACTTTCTGTCTCACTCTGTCTGCCTGACTCTTTGTCTGACACGATACCTTGAACACACACATTACTAACTTTGCTTCTTCCCTGGAGTCTGTGTGCTTTCTCGCCTCGCAGGTTTTACGTGTATCCTGGTTATACCTGGACTATGGTCTTGCCTCCTGCCGTGGTTCTGTCATATGTGTTGTAACTCTGTTATGCTGTTCATTCTGTACACATGACATCTATTGCACTGTTGTCCATCCTGGGAGAGGGATCCCTCCTCTGTTGCTCTCCCACAAGTCTCTCCCTCTTTTCTCCCCGTTAAAGGGTTTTTCCTGTTCCGATGTGACGGTTCCGGGCCAGAGGATGTCGCATGTGTGCGGATTGTAAAGACCTCTGAGGCAAATTTGTCATTTTTGGCTGTACAAAAATAAATTGAATTGAATAAGAGAAAAACTGTCAACTGTGTTCAACTGTGTAAAAATACTGAACAAGAGCAAATTAATGAGCTGAAACCAGTTTTTGGAGAGTCCATCCATCCTTTATATCCATCCCTCTTTCTTTCTATCCATCTGTCTCGTGTAATGTCATGAGAAGTCACATGGGCAGGCTAGGGTGGGGTGCAAGGTAATTAACAAAAACAGACAAAAATCAAAGATTCCTAGAAAAAGGTGAAGTTGTATTCTTCTGTTACGAGGCAACTCAGGTATCTCTCTATCTAAATCAAAAGTCCAAAACAAACAAAAGCGTTCAAGTGGGGATAATGGCTCATTAAACTGAACAATATGAGAAAAAAACTCGGTTTTACAGGCTAGCGGGTCTTCTTTCTTTCAATCCTTCTCAGTCTGCTTCTGTACTGGACTTTATGCAGTTCTCCAGTCCAACTTTGTTCTCGGAGCTCCTTCCAGCCTTGTTCTCTCCCTCTCCTTCTCTCCTCTGCCTCGTGCAGCTCTTTAGTCCTGCCTCAATTAGGTGGCTTAAACACCCACACCTGGGTGGGTGTTGAGGCATTCTGGGAGCTGTAGTATGTAGATCGGCGGCCATTTTTCTCTCTTTCTTACTGTGATGAGTTGCTTTGCCTCAAACTGCTCCTCTCCCGGGCCGCAAGGCCCCAGGTGTATGTGTAGCAAAAAGTTTGCTGTTATTTGACTAATTGCTTATCTGTATGTATTAGACACATGGAGCCCATTACCTCCTTTACACAAAATATACACAATGATATGATGCCTCCTGGTGATGCTCTGTGCATATATATCTATATGTCATACATTTCTCCATTAATAATTTGTCAGTTATATACTATGTATTGTACATCTATTATGCACCTGTTTTTGATTGTGTTTTAGGATAACATATCATGATTTTTGTAGACACTAAGTTCCCCTTTTAAATGTTTCACATAGTTTTTCACAGCAACTGACATTTTGGTCTTGTGCCGTTGTCTAATATTGATTAAAACAACTGCATGGTTCTTTAAGTAGCCTGGCCGACCTCATTTGTAGCTGACAAATGGTTTTAGGATCCAGCCTATGAGTAGTGTAGTTTTATAATTGTGATAAAGTCAAGTTTATGTTCTATTTGATACTAAAGTAACAGTTGTATAGTTCAAGTTGTCTTTGAACATATACCTCTCCTGTAAAAATGATATGAGTTAATGAGCCTTTTCATTTTAATTTCCTAAATGGTCAACATAGACTAGAGCCTTGCCAATAAAACATGTGTCAAAAACTGAATCCAAAGCTTTCCAGAATAAAATACATTTTTGGAGAAAACACAATATTGGTGTGGCGCAGAATGTTCAAAATTTGCCTTGAGTTATATTACAGATGTTTGGAAATATGATGCTGCCACTAGATGGCAGCACCACGCCACTTATGCTGTATGCCAGACTCGGTGGTTCACGATCGGCATTGCTACTACTATAATGTGAAACATGTCTCTAACGTTATATCTTGCTGTACATTGTCGATCGTCAACCACGCAAAACAAGGTTCATTTCCTGGAAGTGCTCACCATCTTGGCACAAAGGACAGACAAACATCATGTCCTGTGTTTTTTGATTCTTTGTGATAATCCACATATTGAATCAATGTGATGCATAGTCCCTGTTGTGTCTCTATTCTGTATTGATGGTTCAGCATCTGCTAGTGGACGTCCACGCTTTGTCTCATGAGCTTCTTGGGGCCACAGAATTTTTTTTTTCATTTATACTTTTGGAATTTTATTACTTTTTTATTTAAGATATAAAGCAAAGAAAAGCATTGGGATTCCTAATAACGCTTCCACCGCTGTGACATATTCTCCAGATCTTTGCATGGAAATAATGTATGAAGGTGAGTGCTGTTTAATCTCAGAATCTCTCTGTGCAGTCGTCCCAGTACCAGCATGTCGTGGCTGCTGAGCCACTGAGGACGATGTGTATCCTGGCCTGGAGGCAGTAGGCTTCACTGTGCTGGGTCTGCTGTTCCTGGCTCTTCTACTCTCTCCCCTCAGAGCTCAGCCATAAGCTGTTCAACGCTGCTGGATAAAACCACCATATTGTACGATTTTGTATCCACTTTGTATCCCATATGAACTGTTCTTACCAATACTGGAGTTACTTGTTACAATTATTTGTTTTTTATAAGACTGTACGAATAAAAACTGCAACCTCTCCATTATCTATTGAAGGCTTTATTTTACAGTGAATATAAATGCTTTTACACATACTCTAAAGATTCCTCACACTGTCCCAGTTCTGCTGATTCCAAGTAGAGTTTGGATTACAGCATATCCGGCTCTGTGCTGACCTCAGAGAATCAAAGATGTCAGATGAATGATCTTGGAGTGATGAGGAGAGGCACATTCATTTCTGCCCGATATAATCTATAGATTGGATTATTTGAATACACTAGGGCTGACACTAACTATTATTTTCCTTATTGTTTTATCTGCCAATTATTGTCTTGATTAATTCATTGATCTTTTTGTACTATAACATGCCAGAGAAAGGTAGATAACAGGTTTCCACATTTGCTTGTTTTGCTGGACCAAAATTATTCAATTAGCTTCTCAAATATGGCAAAGGAAAGCATTTTCAAATCTTATTTACTTACTATACATAATTTAGTCAGTCAATTGACTGAGCAATTAATCATTTTGCCGAATACAAGATGTATAATTATAAAAAGAAACACTACATTACATTATGATATTATGCATCTGACTTTATAGTACCTTACTGTTTTTTGTTTTTTTCCCCCATACTATAGCTAAGTTCTTCAATCCACACTCTAATTGAATACCTGGAAAACAATGTGACGTACACAAGAAAACTATAACAGACACATGAACACACACATACTCAGTTCAAAGACTCTGTGTTCTCCTGCTCCAGTCTCAGGGACGAGGTCAGAGATCTCTGTCAGGACGGCCCTGGAAACAAAAAAACACAAAACATGTGAGTACAGAGGGTGTTTGCTTTGTGCGTGTGTGTGTGTGCATGGGTGTTACTGACAGGTACTGCTTTAGTGTGTTCTCTGTGGCGTCCCAGAGTTTCACTTTGTCTTCAGAGATTATATTGCCCATACTCTCCCAGTAGGCTTCATTCTCTGAAGTATCCCAGGCCTCGACATGAAAACTATGAT
Organism: Melanostigma gelatinosum; assembly: GCF_949748355.1. NCBI lineage: Eukaryota > Metazoa > Chordata > Actinopteri > Perciformes > Zoarcidae > Melanostigma > Melanostigma gelatinosum. Next base: position 11,570 of record NW_027634861.1, on the reverse strand, counting down.
TTTGGCTCGCTGAGCTCTCCCTTAGAAAGCACCAGAAAAACATAAGCATCACACATTTATGGAGAAAGACTGTGGTGTCATAATTTCATGTTCAAATCTCACACACAGTACAATTGACAACCCTAATACAGCCTCTGTTGGTGTGGAGATACAGTAATGATGGAGAGTCATCTATTTCTCATGAATAAGTAGTTTAGTGTAAATGTGGTCTTACCTGCACCTCATGTGCTGCTCGAGGAAACTCTTTAGAGCAGGCAGAATATGGTTCGGATTGATGAGTTCAGAGGACAAATGAGTCATAGACTTGGTCTCCACATCCTCTTCCTTGTGACTGGATTCACCCGACTCAACACAAACATCCTGCAGGCAGACAAAATAGTACTAATTACAATCCTCTTGTATGTCAAAGACTCAAGGCCATATTCTCCACAAGCATTAATCCACAGCAAACCTCATCTCTGCCCCTCCTGATCTCAGTCTCATCTCTCTGCTGATCTTTCTACTTCAATAAGAATTCAGCCAACTTGGGCACATCCTCCTCTTCCATGCCAAACGACTGGAAGAGAAGGCAAGATGGCAGGTTGTTCAGTATTTGATCCATACAGTCCAACAGTACACTGATGCATGACACGACAGGAACTCACGCAAAGCAGAGAGCCCAGCTTCACAACAGTCTGTTCTTCCTTCTCCAGGGGAGCCAGTAGGTTTAGGAGTTTATCCTCCATCAGGAAGCCCTGAGACAGAAGGAAGGGACACTTTTGGTTGAAGATGCGTGTCACATAAGGTCATAGATGGTTGAATAGAGTTATTAGAACAACCAAAACCTGTTTCAAATGATATATTGTATGCTTAAAGACACATGTTATTACTCGTTTTGATGAAAATATATTTGTCATTTGAAAAAAAAAAGACTTGTGTCAACTTCTTGTCCGCTTCTGTACACACATCTGCTTAATAAACTCTTCCAGTGATAAACATTAACAATGAACTTGTTTCTCACCGCCTCATCACACAGCAGCTCCATCACTTTTTTCAATGTCTCCAAAGACTGCTTCCCTTCCTCCACCTCGGCAGCACTCTCACTCTGCACCGTTTTCCCTTCCTTGTACATTTCCTTATCCATGCTCTCAGTGTCAGTCTCCGGCCTAGGCCCAACTGAGAGGTCCATCATCCTCTGACTACACTGTAAATTCTGCCCGGTGTGAACCAGCTGGGAGACAGCCTGGCGGGCAGGCATCCTGGCCTGTTTCTGAGGCTGGCTGGGACCAGAGAGCTCCATGAATTCCAGGGGAGTTCGCTCCCCGGCTAAACCAAGGTGCTCCTTGCAGATCAGCGAGTTGATGACCAAAACCCTCTCCACCAGTTGCTTCACCTCCACATCAATCATAAGCCACATCTCCTCAAATTGTCTGGCATCAGTAACTGCAAAGTGCCTGCATGAAGTGGATGGAGGCGCAAAAGAAAGAGAAGAAATTCTGTCCGACGGCATGTCAGCGTTACTTAAAACAGGATGATTGTGACTTACTTGATATTCTTCTGAATCTGTTCATATTGCTGGATTTTGTGTTTGTATTCCTCAGGCAAATGCTGGATCTTTTTTGTAAACTGTTTGTTCTCACTGGAAGACTTAGTACGAAGGTTTCCAATCTCTGTGTGCAGTCTGAAACAAAAACCAGCAGAAGAAACAGGGAGTGAATTAGATATACCAGTGTGTACGTGTGTGTGCAGGCATGCGTACATACGTGCATGAGAAAAATCAACTACCTGACGGCTCTTTTCTTCATACGGTGCAGATTCAATCTCTGTACTGGTACCTCAACTGTTGTCTTCATTCGTTTTAGAGCCGTGATTATTTGGCCGGCCTTTTTCTGTTGGTGTCTCTCCAGAACCTGCAGAGGCAACACTGGAACGTTAGGGCACTCAAATACTGGGCTTTTGTATGTCAAATGGTAACCCAGTTGAAACGTTTCTTCTTGGCAATGTAATCACAATTACTACTTCTATATACGATATTGTTAGTTTCTGAGGCTGATTCCAATTTAAATTAACAACAAAGGAAAATGCTGAGTTAATCAGCAGCATTTACTTTTTATAAAATGGAGCTCATATCACAAACGTTTCATTCAAAGGATAAGCTACCCACACACACACACACACACACACACACACACATATATATTTTTCACATTTACAATTTGCCTATATTAGCTTAGTTTAATCCAAACAATTAGCCATAATATTACATTCGGCATTACTTTCGCCACAAAAGGCTTTGGAAACTGAACAAACCTTTTCACTTTCCTCAACCTCCTCCTGTGGAGGCTAGCTCCTCATTGAGCTCCTCATTGAGCTCCTCATTGAGCTCCTCATTGAGCTCCTCATTGAGCTCCTCATTGAGCTCCTCATTGAGCTCCTCATTGAGCTCCTCATTGAGCTCCTCATTGAGCTCCTCATTGAGCTCCTCGCGGGCCTCCATAGTGGGGTTTACTTCCATATCCTGTGTGGAGACCCTGAAGGTTGTATGCAAACGTAATGATATAAAAATAGATTAAAACGGCAGTCTCTGAATATCACTAACCCACATGACATCATTATTATAACTATTACCATAACAAATAATCCATGCTGCAAGACAACCAACATTAGAATCGGATGAATACTTGTTCACGGTATTTACGGTAACGTTAAACATCAACTAGCACACTTACGTGTTCTTAGCCTCTTGATTTTCGGACAACACAGAGGGTACAGACTCATTATCCTCCTCCTTATCAACTTCTTCCATATTAAGAGTCTGCTGTATGGACGTCATTGGCATAAACTGTTAAATATTGTCATGATCGTAAAGATAACAAAGTAACAGGTCTGTGTCGCCGCAGTCTGTTTGGTAAACGTTGGTATGGTTTTGTGATTTTTTATGATACTATGAATTGTTATTGCATACAATGCTGTGTCTTTATGACGTACTATATTATGACAATCTATGAGAAACTATACGATGACTTTTTATGACATACTTTACTATTTTTAAATAATGACATTACACACTGACCTTTTTATGACATTTTTACAGCATACTGTATGTTGGAGACATTTCAAGCAAGCTCTAATTTCTTACTGTTTTTATTTATTCAGTATAAATAGTATAGCAGCACCTAGTGGTAGTTTCTGGTGCTAGTGCACAGCGTCACCTGACCTCCCATCTCTCCAAGCTATTATTGAAGGCAGGTGCGCTAAAAAAAGGGAGCTGTGGAAGACGCCGAGACGATGTTTTTGTTGTTTTGGTTAACCGTAGTTTTATTTGATGAATTCATTCATTTCCCCACTGATTTGAACATTTGTCAAGACCTGTGTATTTTGGGGAATGTTTGTTCTGGGTTTTTGATTTTGTTTATGACGCCAAAGTAGATAAGCTTAACCCATCAACTCGAATGCACCATTCAAACATCCTTTGGACCACCCGAACCAGCATGGATCATCAATCAGTGAGTAACTTTTACAAACTGAAGAACCGGACAGCACGTGATCACGTCTATGATGGCGTCTGCGGGCGGCTACCAATTTAGCTTAGAAGCTGCAATACTATACTATGACTATTTTATTTAGGGCATACCATACTGTAGATGTTTACGACACACTGAACTATGACATTTTGACATTTTATGGAAAGCTAAACTATGACTTCATAGATACCACAACCACTGGGGAAGGCTTTTCTGCCGGGGTGTGAATGAAACGCTGCCTGTGCCAAACAGGATTTTGGTTTTAAAATGTTGGCTTTGTATTCTTGAACTGGAGGCTTGGACCTCTGGGTCAGAAACGATGGGCGGCAGCGATCATGGTCTCTACACCGTATTGACATGGTTGAGTTGTAACATATTTGGGCGGGAGTCGGCCCCAAACCGGGCAGCGGAGAAGAAAGCTGAGGAAGAAGAGGCCTCTGACACCATATCCAGCTGTAAAGACCTAAGTGGTCGTTTGAATCCTTCCTTAAGCCGTACATATTGATGACTTGTACTTGTCCACGCTCTTCATGTATAAATCAGCTTTGCAATCTTTAAATTAAAAAAACATGAAAATAAAATCCTCGTTCAGGTGCAAAAAGAAGCTCATAACATGAGACGAGAGTTTTATGCCCGGAGATAAATTTGCCAAATGTGTTACATCCCTGAGGAAATGTGAAGGGACGATTATGACGGGGGTTGAGGAAGTAATGAGACGTGACTGAGGGGGTTTAACAAGAAACAGGTGGCATATTGATTTTAGTGACGATTAAGTGATTAATTGTCCAATTTAGATTATTTCACTAACAAGGGCTGACATTGGGAAATCTATTGAAAGAAGTGAAGGAGAATTCATGAGGAGTTAGGAGAAGAGAACCCGACTCCACTTTCACTAAGCTACGTAGTTATGATGCGACGGAGGATGTCACTGACGGAGGTCTGCCATGGTGGAACTACAACGAAGGACTACAAAAAGTGCAACTAAAACATGACCCCATGAAAACTGTTCAATATCAATATTTCCTTTGTGCAACAATTTAGATTCAATGGTTTGGTTATATTGTGCTTTTTAACAGTTTAATAATCAATCATAGGCCGAGCTTGTTTTTTTTAATGCTTCTTGTTATTGAGGATTCGTTCATTGACAGTTTGCTATATTTGCTGTTCATTTTATTTCATATTCTTCTTTTTATTTAAACTTATTTAGACAAACAAACGGACCATGTTCACCCATATTTCTGTTCCATAAAACCATATATGTAACAAAATACTTATTGTATTGATAAGTGTGTTGTTCACCTGCAGTGGAAATGCTGACCTAAACAAGTCTACTAAGATCAGGTTGTTAGTAAATTGTATCTCAATATAAATGAACATATAAACACCATAGTCCTGTGTGTGCTGCACATGTTTAGTGAATATTAATATTTAACATGTCGACTGAAAGTATCCTCAAGTTTAGGTGAAAGTTAAAGACAACACACAACAAAGTGAAGCACTGTGAGTATGATAACGTGTATGTAAACTTTGATGCTGAGTACTTCTTCACTTTGTTGTCTTTCTATTGAGTCCAGTCTGCATAAAGCTGCTAATATTCAGTGTAATGAGTTCCTCCCCAGTCATAATTATCGAAGACAGTGTTTCACTTTTGTAATAAAACAAACAAGATATCCCCTGTGGACTAAAGACTGATTTGCCTTCATGCTTCTTATTGTGATCTCAATATTTCAAATGGAGCATTTTTCCACTCGATATATCATGCATGAGCTGATCATCAGTGATATGTAAAGTTTCAAAAGAGAGAAATATAAACCAGGAACCAAATTAACACAATTCACTGTATATCATGAAATACTCCTGTAATTGCTTTTATTTTGGGAGACCTGTGTGGAGGTTTTTGGAGCAGCAAACTATGATCAAATAAAATTCTACATTAATATAACGTAGTGTACAGACATGAGTGGCATCTTCACATTGAATTAGCATCTTTCCAAATTGTTGAACTGCTCTTTTAAGATTACTAAAGTAGCTTTAGCGACAAAGTGGTGACAAGCTAAAGTTGACATGCTAATCTTACAGCTACATTCTTTAACAATGTTCCACTGAGTCAGACGTTTATCAATGTTACTATTTACAGGTGTGACGTGTCAGCATTTCTTCAGAGAAAAAGGCCCTGGTGAAAAGAAAAACATGCCGCCTCCAAAGTGTTGCCTCAGACTGGGCATGGCCCATCAACAACCGTAATAACTGAGTGGTTTGTATACCTGAGTGTGTTGATGCCTGTGGTGGTGGGGTTCAAAATTGCATTAAAGGGGCACTCCATCAGTTTAGTAATGTGCATAATGTTGAGACTTGCAAGAGAAAGCTGCAAAAATTGAAGCAGCAGAGGCTGACATGTCATGACTTGTAGTCTCTAATGAGACTCCAATGTGTCTTTTAGTTATACTATTGCCTTTTAAAAATGGCTGTGCAGTAGGCCTACCTGCTGTTGGCTGTGGCAATATAAAATGTGACACATAACATTAGGGGGGACTGCCTCTTTAATAAAAAACAAAATCCCAAATCATTGTTGTAATACACTCAGATGAATACTCACAACAACCCACTTCACAGTGAGCAGAGTCACTGTAAACTATGAGCTGCTTTCTCCCAAAGCACACCTGTCCATCATTATTCTTGATTGAACTGTCCCTTATGATCCCCTCGTGTCGGTAGCACGTGCAGTGCGCGCTTTCTCCGTCAGATGGCGCATCCAAAACTCCGTTCAAAAATATATTTACATCTATATTCCCTGAAACTCATATTCTTGGGAGTATGGAGCCACTTTAACGAAATTGCGGCCACTCTAGTCAAGTTTTACCTTTGCGCGAGGTAATCGGCACGTGCGAGCTCGTTCATCAGCCCCCAGCCCTCCACTTAAGTCAACACCGCACGACAAGCCTGGGCACTTTCTCCACACGTTTGTGCAGCTCGGGGGTCGGGACCGCTAAACATCTCCGTCGGAAAGGGAAACTGGGGGAGAGAGAGAGGGAGAGGACATGAACGGAAGGGAGGCAGAAATCACAGACATGCCAAGCTGTACACACGCGCAGCAGCGCTATTTTAGGGCGTGCAGAAAGGCGCCAAACAAAGTGGGGTTTACCGGATAAACATAAACACTGGTGTTTAGTATCCCCCCCCCCTCTGGAAATATTTCCGCTGCCGGAGAGCGTTGTTTCGCCCGTGTGTTGTGGAAAAGAGGGTTCCGGCGTTGGGCAAACACTGCCCTGTGTGTTATCTCTTCTTTTCTCTTATTCTTTGCTGTGGATATTACGGGAAGTTCTTGTTTTTTGCAATTTTTTGTTGTTTTACTTCCGAGGAAAGGTTAAATGCAAATTGCGGTTGGAGACTCCGGGCTTTGGTTGGACAACTAAACAGACTTAAAAACGTTGTGTTGCTTTTTTCTCTCTCCCCCTTACATCGTGTTGTGAGGCTGTGCTGTTTGGTTCACTGAAATGTGAGCCACTATACTGAAGTCGGTACATGACAAAAACCGCTGCATCCAGCTGTTTTGTTAGCCGCTACTGTAACGCCTTTTCTTCTTTTTTTGGGGATTGGATATGCAAAGCAAACTTTTTAAGAATGAAGAGGAGAAAATTCCCGTAGCACGTCTCTGTCGTCTGCTCGCATCGCCGCCGCCGTGTACGCTAAACTGGATCCGTATTTCGGTGTTTTTTTCCCCCTAAGCCTTCACTTCCATGTCGCGGAGACGGGGGAGCTGACATGCGTCTGGGATGGGGGGTGTAGCCCGGTAACGCACGGTTGCGAAATCGCCTGATTATCACAGCTGATAGTGAATGATTAAAACGTCCGCGCGCAGGTAAGGGAGCCGACTTGTGCCTGCTCGTGCGCCGTGAAACCTCCAGCTCTCAGCTGCTCCGCGGTAGAGCCAGTTCGAGGACTCTGCTTAAACACTTTCTGTGCGGGGGAGTCAGTCCCCCCCCCCCCCCCATTTGGAGCTGCTATGGAGGAGTGGAGACAATGCGGGAGGTGGTTGATAGACTGCAAGGTCTTGCCCCCGAACCACCGGGTCGTGTGGCCCTCGGCGGCTGTCTTCGACCTGGCGCAGGCTCTGCGAGACGGGGTGCTCCTGTGCCAGATGTTGCACAACCTCTCGCCGGGTTCGGTGGACCTGAAGGAGATCAATTTCAGACCCCAGATGTCACAGGTGAGCTGCGAACTTCCAACCAGCAAGATGATGGGTTGTTTGATGACACACACACACACACACACACACACACACACACACACACACACACACACGCACACTCACACTCTCTTACATGCATTCACCGTTGTTTTGTTTTTTGCCACTGACATGACCATGCAATGTTTGGGAGGTCTGGAATGACATTTCTACAGCATCCAATTCCTGGATTCTGATCCACAGATTTGATCCCTCCTGTCACAACAAGCCCACTTCTTGCCCCCCCCCCCCCCCCCCCCCCCAAGAAAAGCCACTATCAGTATATCGCTGATGATGATATGGTTCGACAGATATCACGGTGCACACAGTACACACCGTAGCACACACAGGACACGGGTGAAAGGAGCAAGGTGCCATACCGTGCACACGAGAGCTACTGCCACACCTCGAGTTAATCACACCTCTAGATTCTGCGTGTTGTTCGACGGTTGTTCCATCTTTTCACAAACAAGCGTGTTGTCGTTAAACGTCTCAAGTCTCCCATCAGCAGCACGCTCAGCGGCGCATCCTTTGTAAGGCAGCTCACTGTCGGGTCGGGGTACGAGGAGGGCACGTTTTGCTTTAGATGAAAAAAGATGAAAATTGAGTATTATCCAGTCGGACCGATGATAATATTCAGTTTTTCTACTTTTATTGACCTTTTCTGGCGCCATCCGGGTGATGCCATTTTGCCACCAATCTTCTTCATTTAGTAAACGCCACCAGTATGGTTTCCCTTTCACCCAAAGCTGAGGATTGGTTTGCTTTTGAAATGTTACCCATGTCATACTGCAGAAGGGTTTGGAGTAAAGTTCACAGTAAGTCCTGTCAAAGTGGAATAACCATCGTGGTATGTAGTTGGACTCAAACGTAACGTCTACGTGGTGGCACGATGTGGGTTTTGAATCTCAGTCTCGATGAAGCTCCCGCTCTCCTCTTGTCTGGTGAACACGGGACGTTTACACGACCGCGGCGGCGGAGGAGAAGTGTTTCTGTGGCAAACGCTCCTATTGATTCATTCAGTCTGCTCTGAAGCACCGCTGAGCCTTCATTCACTGTACGGTGACGGAAGTCTGGGAGCTGGCACTGTGACTGGATCAGGACTGCCCCCCCGCCTGCACAGTGGTTTTCAGGTATCCTTGTGGCAACAGAGCTGTTGCCCTCTGACAGCCCATTCGTCTGATGGTCTTGGCACATCGTGACTCGTTTCTGTCACAATAACCCGAGTGTGTGTTGCATCTGTTTGTCTGGCTTTCACTCTGTGTCGCTGGCTGCCTCTTTCTTAGTAAGTCGTTCTTGTTTTTTCTTTCTGTGTGGTTCGAGTAGTACAACATCCTGTAGAGTCCATCTACAGAAATGCCATCCACACTCAGTTCTGATGATCCTTTAACCCTGAACGAGCAGCAGAACACAGGCTTTGTGACATTATCCGGAATTGGCTTCCAGTTGAATACTATCGGAGCCCGGCCACTAAACGGACATTAAACACAGAAGAGGGAACACGTGACGGGCATATCTGTGTTCATAGACTAAATGCTTCCAAAATAACTGACGTTAGTAGCGACTGTAGCCCCTAGTCCTCCGCTCTCTTTTGCCTAGTAACCAGCAGTGGCCGGGACTTATCAGCTCAGAGGCCGCTGCCTTCCCTGATTACGAGACGAGAGAGAGGTCTGGATGGCACGCTTTGATCTGCCCACTAATCCCGTGCTCCCGGTCCCACTGCGTGAATCCTCGGCGAGGGTGGAAGTGTGTGTGTGTGTGTGGTGGGGGGGGGGGGTAGTCCTCGGTGACAAATTGGGTTAAACCAAGTCCTGGCAGCAGAACAGCAGTGTGTGATTTACGATAAGCAAAAAGGTCAGAGCGCGTGTGATTCTGCACCAAATGAAGACGAGGTGAAGCGGAGTCCTTCCATTATTTGCTCCTGATTGATGGCTTCTAAAATGTAGTTTTGTCTTGAATATGCCTCGCTTGTTAAACAGTTAGTCCCGCTGTGTTTGACTCGGGTGCTCACGTATTAGTTTTAATGCTGTGCGACCCCTAACACTCAGTCAAAAGGGATGTGCCTCTCCTTTTTGTATTCTACTGACTCACTCATTCTACTCAGCGGCTGCTGTTAACAGACCCTAATCCCAATTTACACATTGGCAATGATCCCAGTTGGTCCTCCGGTGCATTACCTGTGTGCCGGAGTGCGTTCTGTGGAGCTCGGAGGGAAGTCGTAGCAGCAACACTGAGAACGTTTTTGATGGAGAGCGTCCACAAGCGTCTGAATCTGTGACCGGTTTGCCACATGTTGAGTGTGCACACCAACCGTAGCTTTTTTAAGGGTTCCGAACATGAGTTTCATGGTTTGAGATTTAAATGTTTTTCTTCTTTCTTTTTAGGACGGAGGTTTTGGCGAGCAGTTTGAGACTGTTATGGGTGCGTTTGATTTGTCCTGCCTGGTCCTGTGTTCAAACACAGAACTGTCAGAAAGGAGGCTTTCTGTGTAGAGTTTACGTGTTCTCCTCAGGTGTGTTTTCAGTGCTGATTGATTTAAAAATGAACTGACATTAGTTTTAAGAATCTACAACGTGTACAAGCAGAAACACTGCTGCTTCTTGCGTCTACAATGGGAGGATGTGCTGTGTAGTTTTGGCCAGTTAATGGTAACTGACATATTTGGTAAAATAATCATTTGTTTTGCACTCTGATGAATCTACTGAATAAATAAGGGTGGGAATAAAATGCATTTGAGTGGCTGAAAAGTGGAAAGGTGTTATTCCAGCTCACAGCGAGGAAGTGTGTTGTATATTCATGGAGTAAATGATGCAGCACTGACCTGTAAATACACAAGTAACTGTTCTAGTAGTAAATATCAATGCTGTCAATGTACATATTTCTACGTGTATGAGAAGCAGTTTTTCTTACATAAACTGTGAGCTCACATGTGTCTCTGCCTCACCGCTGAGAGGAGGCGTGTGAAGAACCTACGAAGAAGAAGCCGTCAAAGATGACCTTCATCGAGGCGGTCAAATACATCCCTGGTTTTCTTCTTTTTAAAAAAAAATGATGGCGAGGCTCGCCTCCTTACCTCAAGGCCGTGAATGTACACTTAATGAGCGCCGGTGCTTCTGAGCTCCAAAGTGTGTGTGTGTGTGTGTGTGCACATCCAGAATCCAGCGCCTCGGGCTGCGTGTGAAAGACGATACCGAGCTGTGCTCTCTGAAGCCTTTTGTGTGTTCTGCGGTGTGTTTTTTTTCACTTAGCTCTTCTCATTCTTTTTTTCTTCTCGTTAGTGAGGTGGTTGTGAATGCCTTTGGGATGACTCTGGCGGATAAGAATGTGTGTGTGTGTGTGTGTGTTTGGATTGCAGCGGAAGTAGAGACTTTACAGCACCTGTGCTCAGACCTGAATCTCTGACGGCTGAGCTCAGAGGCCTCCTGGAGCTTCTCGGCGCTCCGCAGGGCTCCAGGTCTCACGCGGAGCTTGCCGCTTCCACTCACAATAAGCCAGAGTGCTTCCTCTTTGTCCGGCTCCCACCGGAAACATTGGCTTCCGCCGGCAAGTTACAGGAGCTGCTTTGAATATGATTTATTTATTTCATAAATTCTGCTATTCATACTACAAGCCGTGATTGAGTGAACAATGCAGCACCAGCATGATGGTGAGGTTACATTCACAGTGGACATCAGCGTTTTGACTATTTCAGAGAATCCGTCTGAACCAAAGTTTCAAATCCAGACAACCGCTGTCAGAAGAATCCTCATGTATTAACATCATATTCCAACAAGAATCAATGTGATAAAGTGTTCAGTGTAAGTATAAAAAATAAGAAATTTTGCGTGCAGTTGTTCTTTATT
>NW_027634862.1:0-113233 GCF_949748355.1 Melanostigma gelatinosum | reverse complement strand
AAAAAATATATTTTTTCAAAGTAACTAAAAAAATATTTTTTTTTCCAAAGTAACTAAAAAAATATTTTTTTTCCAAAGTAACAAAAAAAATATTTTTTTTTCCAAAATAACTAAAAAAAATATTTTTTTTTCCAAAGTAACTAAAAAAATATTTTTTTTTCCAAAGTAACTAAAAAAATATTTTTTTTTCCAAAGTAACTAAAAAAATATTTTTTTTTCCAAAGTAACTAAAAAAATATTTTTTTTCCAAAGTAACTAAAAAAATATTTTTTTTCCAAAGTAACTAAAAAAATATTTTTTTTTCCAAAGTAACTAAAAAAATATTTTTTTTTCCAAAGTAACTAAAAAAATATTTTTTTTCCAAAGTAACTAAAAAAATATTTTTTTTTCCAAAGTAACTAAAAAAATATTTTTTTTTCCAAAGTAACTAAAAAAATATTTTTTTTTCCAAAGTAACTAAAAAAATATTTTTTTTCCAAAGTAACTAAAAAAATATTTTTTTTTCCAAAGTAACTAAAAAAATATTTTTTTTTCCAAAGTAACTAAAAAAATATTTTTTTTTCCAAAGTAACTAAAAAAATATTTTTTTTTCCAAAGTAACTAAAAAAATATTTTTTTTCCAAAGTAACTAAAAAAATATTTTTTTTCCAAAGTAACTAAAAAAATATTTTTTTTTCCAAAGTAACTAAAAAAATATTTTTTTTTCCAAAGTAACTAAAAAAATATTTTTTTTTTCCAAAGTAACTAAAAAAATATTTTTTTTTCCAAAGTAACTAAAAAAATATTTTTTTTTCCAAAGTAACTAAAAAAATATTTTTTTTTCCAAAGTAACTAAAAAAATATTTTTTTTTCCAAAGTAACTAAAAAAATATTTTTTTTTCCAAAGTAACTAAAAAAATATTTTTTTTTCCAAAGTAACTAAAAAAATATTTTTTTTTCCAAAGTAACTAAAAAAATATTTTTTTTCCAAAGTAACTAAAAAAATATTTTTTTTCCAAAGTAACTAAAAAAATATTTTTTTTTCCAAAGTAACTAAAAAAATATTTTTTTTTCCAAAGTAACTAAAAAAATATTTTTTTTTCCAAAGTAACTAAAAAAATATTTTTTTTTCCAAAGTAACTAAAAAAATATTTTTTTTTTCCAAAGTAACTAAAAAAATATTTTTTTTTCCAAAGTAACTAAAAAAATATTTTTTTTTCCAAAGTAACTAAAAAAATATTTTTTTTTCCAAAGTAACTAAAAAAATATTTTTTTTTCCAAAGTAACTAAAAAAATATTTTTTTTTCCAAAGTAACTAAAAAAATATTTTTTTTTCCAAAGTAACTAAAAAAATATTTTTTTTTTTCCAAAGTAACTAAAAAATTTTTTTTTTTTCCAAAGTAACTAAAAAAATATTTTTTTTTCCAAAGTAACTAAAAAAATATTTTTTTTCCAAAGTAACTAAAAAAATATTTTTTTTTCCAAAGTAACTAAAAAAATATTTTTTTTTTCCAAAGTAACTAAAAAAATATTTTTTTTTCCAAAGTAACTAAAAAAATATTTTTTTTTCCAAAGTAACTAAAAAAAAATTTTTTTTTCCAAAGTAACTAAAAAAATATTTTTTTTTTCCAAAGTAACTAAAAAAATATTTTTTTTTCCAAAGTAACTAAAAAAATATTTTTTTTCCAAAGTAACTAAAAAAATATTTTTTTTTCCAAAGTAACTAAAAAAATATTTTTTTTTCCAAAGTAACTAAAAAAATATTTTTTTTTCCAAAGTAACTAAAAAAATATTTTTTTTTCCAAAGTAACTAAAAAAATATTTTTTTTTCCAAAGTAACTAAAAAAATATTTTTTTTTCCAAAGTAACTAAAAAAATATTTTTTTTTCCAAAGTAACTAAAAAAATATTTTTTTTTCCAAAGAAACTAAAAAAATATTTTTTTTTCCAAAGTAACTAAAAAAATATTTTTTTTTCCAAAGTAACTAAAAAATTTTTTTTTTTTTCCAAAGTAACTAAAAAAAATTTTTTTTTTCCAAAGTAACTAAAAATATTTTTTTTTTCCAAAGAAACTAAAAAAATATTTTTTTTTCCAAAGTAACTAAAAAAATATTTTTTTTTCCAAAGTAACTAAAAAAATTTTTTTTTTCCAAAGTAACTAAAAAAATTTTTTTTTTCCAAAGTAACTAAAAAAATATTTTTTTTTCCAAAGTAACTAAAAAAATTTTTTTTTCCAAAGTAACTAAAAAAATATTTTTTTTTCCAAAGTAACTAAAAAAATATTTTTTTTTCCAAAGTAACTAAAAAAATATTTTTTTTCCAAAGTAACTAAAAAAATATTTTTTTTTCCAAAGTAACTAAAAAAATATTTTTTTTTCCAAAGTAACTAAACAAATATTTTTTTTTCCAAAGTAACTAAAAAATTTTTTTTTTTTCCAAAAGTAACTAAAAAAATATTTTTTTTTCCAAAGTAACTAAAAAAATATTTTTTTTTCCAAAGTAACTAAAAAAATATTTTTTTTTCCAAAGTAACTAAAAAAATATTTTTTTTTCCAAAGTAACTAAAAAAATATTTTTTTTTCCAAAGTAACTAAAAAAATATTTTTTTTTCCAAAGTAACTAAAAAAATATTTTTTTTTCCAAAGTAACTAAAAAAATTTTTTTTTCCAAAGTAACTAAAAAAATTTTTTTTTTCCAAAGTAACTAAAAAAATATTTTTTTTTCCAAAGTAACTAAAAAAATATTTTTTTTTCCAAAGTAACTAAAAAAATATTTTTTTTCCAAAGTAACTAAAAAAATATTTTTTTTTCCAAAGTAACTAAAAAAATATTTTTTTTTCCAAAGTAACTAAAAAAATATTTTTTTTCCAAAGTAACTAAAAAAATATTTTTTTTTCCAAAGTAACTAAAAAAAATTTTTTTTTCCAAAGTAACTAAAAAAATATTTTTTTTCCAAAGAAACTAAAAAAATATTTTTTTTTCCAAAGTAACTAAAAAATTTTTTTTTTTCCAAAGTAACTAAAAAATATTTTTTTTTTCCAAAGTAACTAAAAATTTTTTTTTTTCCAAAGAAACTAAAAAAATATTTTTTTTTCCAAAGTAACTAAAAAAATATTTTTTTTCCAAAGAAACTAAAAAAATATATTTTTTTTCCAAAGTAACTAAAAAAAATATTTTTTTTCCAAAGAAACTAAAAAAATATTTTTTTTTCCAAAGTAACTAAAAAAATATTTTTTTTCCCAAAGTAACTAAAAAAATATTTTTTTTTCCAAAGAAACTAAAAAAATATTTTTTTTTCCAAAGTAACTAAAAAAATATTTTTTTTTCCAAAGTAACTAAAAAAATATTTTTTTTTCCAAAGTAACTAAAAAAATATTTTTTTTTCCAAAGTAACTAAAAAAATATTTTTTTTCCCAAAGAAACTAAAAAAATATTTTTTTTTCCAAAGTAACTAAAAAAAATTTTTTTTTCCAAAGAAACTAAAAAAATATTTTTTTTTCCAAAGTAACTAAAAAAATATTTTTTTTTCCCAAAGTAACTAAAAAAATATTTTTTTTTCCAAAGTAACTAAAAAAATATTTTTTTTTCCAAAGTAACTAAAAAAATATTTTTTTTCCAAAGTAACTAAAAAAATATTTTTTTTCCAAAGTAACTAAAAAAATATTTTTTTTTCCAAAGTAACTAAAAAAATATTTTTTTTTCCAAAAGTAACTAAAAAAATAATTTTTTTTCCAAAATAAATAAAAAAAATATTTTTTTTTCCAAAGTAACTAAAAAAATATTTTTTTTTCCAAAGAAACTAAAAAAATATTTTTTTTTCCAAAGTAACTAAAATTTTTTTTTTTTTTCCAAAGTAACTAAAAAAATATATTTTTTTCCAAAGTAACTAAAAAAATATTTTTTTTCCCAAAGAAACTAAAAAAATATTTTTTTTTCCAAAGTAACTAAAAAATATTTTTTTTTTCCAAAGAAACTAAAAAAATATTTTTTTTTCCAAAGTAACTAAAAAAATATTTTTTTTTCCAAAGTAACTAAAAAAAAATTTTTTTTTCCAAAGTAACTAAAAAAATATTTTTTTTTCCAAAGTAACTAAAAAAATATTTTTTTTCCAAAGTAACTAAAAAAATATTTTTTTTCCAAAGTAACTAAAAAAATATTTTTTTTTCCAAAGTAACTAAAAAAATATTTTTTTTTCCAAAGTAACTAAAAAAATATTTTTTTTTCCAAAGTAACTAAAAAAATATTTTTTTTCCCAAAGAAACTAAAAAAATATTTTTTTTTCCAAAGTAACTAAAAAAAAATTTTTTTTTCCAAAGTAACTAAAAAAATTTTTTTTTTTCCAAAGTAACTAAAAAAATATTTTTTTTTCCAAAGAAACTAAAAAAATATTTTTTTTTCCAAAGTAACTAAAAAAATATTTTTTTTTCCAAAGAAACTAAATTTTTTTTTTTTTTCCAAAGTAACTAAAAAAAAATTTTTTTTTCCAAAGTAACTAAAATTTTTTTTTTTTTCCAAAGAAACTAAAAAAATATTTTTTTTTCCAAAGTAACTAAAAAAATTTTTTTTTTTCCAAAGTAACTAAAAAATTTTTTTTTTTCCCAAAGTAACTAAAAAAAATTTTTTTTTCCAAAGTAACTAAAAAAATATTTTTTTTTCCAAAGTAACTAAAAAAAATTTTTTTTTCCAAAGTAACTAAAAAAATATTTTTTTTTCCAAAGTAACTAAAAAAAAATTTTTTTTTCCAAAGTAACTAAAAAAATATTTTTTTTCCAAAGTAACTAAAAAAATATTTTTTTTCCAAAGTAACTAAAAAAATATTTTTTTTTCCAAAGTAACTAAACAAATATTTTTTTTTCCAAAGTAACTAAAAAAAATTTTTTTTTTCCAAAATAACTAAAAAAATATTTTTTTTTCCAAAGTAACTAAAAAAATTTTTTTTTTCCAAAGTAACTAAAAAAATATTTTTTTTTCCAAAGTAACTAAAAAAATATTTTTTTTTCCAAAGTAACTAAAAAAATATTTTTTTTCCAAAGTAACTAAAAAAATATTTTTTTTTCCAAAATAACTAAAAAAATATTTTTTTTTCCAAAGTAACTAAAAAAATTTTTTTTTCCAAAGTAACTAAAAAAATTTTTTTTTCCAAAGTAACTAAAAAAATATTTTTTTTCCAAAGTAACTAAAAAAATATTTTTTTTTCCAAAGTAACTAAAAAAATATTTTTTTTTCCAAAGTAACTAAAAAAATATTTTTTTTTCCAAAATAACTAAAAAAATATTTTTTTTTCCAAAGTAACTAAAAAAATATTTTTTTTCCAAAGTAACTAAAAAAATATTTTTTTTTCCAAAGTAACTAAAAAAAATTTTTTTTTCCAAAGTAACTAAAAAAATATTTTTTTTTCCAAAGTAACTAAAAAAATATTTTTTTTTCCAAAGTAACTAAAAAAATATTTTTTTTTTCCAAAGTAACTAAAAAAATATTTTTTTTTCCAAAGTAACTAAAAAAATATTTTTTTTTCCAAAGTAACTAAAAAAATATTTTTTTTTCCAAAGTAACTAAAAAAATATTTTTTTTCCAAAGTAACTAAAAAAATATTTTTTTTCCCAAAGAAACTAAAAAAATATTTTTTTTTCCAAAGTAACTAAAAAAATTTTTTTTTTTCCAAAGAAACTAAAAAAATTTTTTTTTTTCCAAAGTAACTAAACAAATATTTTTTTTTCCAAAGTAACTAAAAAAATATTTTTTTTTCCAAAGTAACTAAAAAAATATTTTTTTTTCCAAAGTAACTAAAAAAATTTTTTTTTTTCCAAAGAAACTAAAAAAATATTTTTTTTTCCAAAGTAACTAAAAAAAAATTTTTTTTTCCAAAGTAACTAAAAAATTTTTTTTTTTTCCAAAGTAACTAAAAAAAATTTTTTTTTCCAAAGTAACTAAAAAAATATTTTTTTTTCCAAAGAAACTAAAAAAATATTTTTTTTTCCAAAGTAACTAAAAAAAAATTTTTTTTTCCAAAGTAACTAAAAAATTATTTTTTTTCCCAAAGTAACTAAAAAAATATTTTTTTTTCCAAAGTAACTAAAAAAATATTTTTTTTTCCAAAGTAACTAAAAAAATATTTTTTTTCCAAAGTAACTAAAAAAATATTTTTTTTCCCAAAGAAACTAAAAAAATATTTTTTTTTCCAAAGTAACTAAAAAAATTTTTTTTTTTCCAAAGAAACTAAAAAAATTTTTTTTTTTCCAAAGTAACTAAACAAATATTTTTTTTTCCAAAGTAACTAAAAAAATATTTTTTTTTCCAAAGTAACTAAAAAAATATTTTTTTTTCCAAAGTAACTAAAAAAATTTTTTTTTTTCCAAAGAAACTAAAAAAATATTTTTTTTTCCAAAGTAACTAAAAAAAAATTTTTTTTTCCAAAGTAACTAAAAAATTTTTTTTTTTTCCAAAGTAACTAAAAAAAATTTTTTTTTCCAAAGTAACTAAAAAAATATTTTTTTTTCCAAAGAAACTAAAAAAATATTTTTTTTTCCAAAGTAACTAAAAAAAAATTTTTTTTTCCAAAGTAACTAAAAAATTATTTTTTTTCCCAAAGTAACTAAAAAAATATTTTTTTTTCCAAAGTAACTAAAAAAATATTTTTTTTTCCAAAGTAACTAAAAAAATATTTTTTTTCCAAAGTAACTAAAAAAATATTTTTTTTTCCAAAGTAACTAAAAAAATATTTTTTTTTCCAAAGTAACTAAAAAAATATTTTTTTTCCAAAGTAACTAAAAAAATATTTTTTTTCCAAAGTAACTAAAAAAATATTTTTTTTTCCAAAATAACTAAAAAAATATTTTTTTTTCCAAAGTAACTAAAAAAATATTTTTTTTCCAAAGTAACTAAAAAAATATTTTTTTTTCCAAAGTAACTAAAAAAATATTTTTTTTTCCAAAGTAACTAAAAAAATATTTTTTTTTCCAAAGAAACTAAAAAAATATTTTTTTTTCCAAAGTAACTAAAAAAAAAATTTTTTTTCCAAAGTAACTAAAAAAATATTTTTTTTCCAAAGTAACTAAAAAAATATATTTTTTCCAAAGTAACTAAAAAAATATTTTTTTTTCCAAAGTAACTAAAAAAATATTTTTTTTCCAAAGTAACAAAAAAATATTTTTTTTTCCAAAATAACAAAAAAAATATTTTTTTTTCCAAAGTAACTAAAAAAATATTTTTTTTCCAAAGTAACTAAAAAAATATTTTTTTTTCCAAAGTAACTAAAAAAATATTTTTTTTTCCAAAGTAACTAAAAAAATAATTTTTTTTCCAAAGTAACTAAAAAAATATTTTTTTTTCCAAAGTAACTAAAAAAATATTTTTTTTTCCAAAGTAACTAAAAAAATATTTTTTTTTCCAAAGTAACTAAAAAAATATTTTTTTTTCCAAAGTAACTAAAAAAATATTTTTTTTTCCAAAGTAACTAAAAAAATATTTTTTTTTCCAAAGAAACTAAAAAAATATTTTTTTTTCCAAAGTAACTAAAAAAATATTTTTTTTCCAAAGTAACTAAAAAAATATTTTTTTTCCAAAGTAACTAAAAAAATATTTTTTTTTCCAAAGTAACTAAAAAAATATTTTTTTTTCCAAAGTAACTAAAAAAATATTTTTTTTTCCAAAATAACTAAAAAAATATTTTTTTTTCCAAAGTAACTAAAAAAATATTTTTTTTCCAAAGTAACTAAAAAAATTTTTTTTTTTCCAAAGTAACTAAAAAAAATTTTTTTTTTCCAAAGTAACTAAAAAATTTTTTTTTTTTCCAAAGTAACTAAAAAAATATTTTTTTTTCCAAAGAAACTAAAAAAAAAATTTTTTTTCCAAAGTAACTAAAAAAATATTTTTTTTTCCAAAGTAACTAAAAAAATTTTTTTTTTTCCAAAGTAACTAAAAAAAATTTTTTTTTTCCAAAGTAACTAAAAAAATATTTTTTTTTCCAAAGTAACTAAAAAAATATTTTTTTTTCCAAAGTAACTAAAAAAATATTTTTTTTCCAAAGTAACTAAAAAAATATTTTTTTTTCCAAAGTAACTAAAAAAATATTTTTTTTTCCAAAGTAACTAAAAAAAAATTTTTTTTTCCAAAGAAACTAAAAAAATATTTTTTTTTCCAAAGTAACTAAAAAAATATTTTTTTTTCCAAAGTAACTAAAAAAATTTTTTTTTTTCCAAAGTAACTAAAAAAATATTTTTTTTTCCAAAGTAACTAAAAAAATATTTTTTTTTCCAAAGTAACTAAAAAAATATTTTTTTTTCCAAAGTAACTAAAAAAATATTTTTTTTTCCAAAGTAACTAAAAAAATATTTTTTTTTCCAAAGAAACTAAAAAAATATTTTTTTTTCCAAAGTAACTAAAATTTTTTTTTTTTTTCCAAAGTAACTAAAAAAATATATTTTTTTCCAAAGTAACTAAAAAAATATTTTTTTTCCCAAAGAAACTAAAAAAATATATTTTTTCCAAAGTAACTAAAAAAATATTTTTTTTTCCAAAGTAACTAAAAAAATATTTTTTTTTCCAAAGTAACTAAAAAAATAATTTTTTTTCCAAAGTAACTAAAAAAATATTTTTTTTTCCAAAGTAACTAAAAAAATATTTTTTTTTCCAAAGTAACTAAAAAAATATTTTTTTTTCCAAAGTAACTAAAAAAATATTTTTTTTTCCAAAGTAACTAAAAAAATATTTTTTTTTCCAAAGTAACTAAAAAAATATTTTTTTTTCCAAAGAAACTAAAAAAATATTTTTTTTTCCAAAGTAACTAAAAAAATATTTTTTTTCCAAAGTAACTAAAAAAATATTTTTTTTCCAAAGTAACTAAAAAAATATTTTTTTTTCCAAAGTAACTAAAAAAATATTTTTTTTTCCAAAGTAACTAAAAAAATATTTTTTTTTCCAAAATAACTAAAAAAATATTTTTTTTTCCAAAGTAACTAAAAAAATATTTTTTTTCCAAAGTAACTAAAAAAATTTTTTTTTTTCCAAAGTAACTAAAAAAAATTTTTTTTTTCCAAAGTAACTAAAAAATTTATTTTTTTTCCAAAGTAACTAAAAAAATATTTTTTTTTCCAAAGAAACTAAAAAAAAATTTTTTTTTCCAAAGTAACTAAAAAAATATTTTTTTTTCCAAAGTAACTAAAAAAATTATTTTTTTTCCAAAGTAACTAAAAAAAATTTTTTTTTTCCAAAGTAACTAAAAAAATATTTTTTTTTCCAAAGTAACTAAAAAAATATTTTTTTTTCCAAAGTAACTAAAAAAATATTTTTTTTCCAAAGTAACTAAAAAAATATTTTTTTTTCCAAAGTAACTAAAAAAATATTTTTTTTTCCAAAGTAACTAAAAAAAATTTTTTTTTTCCAAAGAAACTAAAAAAATATTTTTTTTTCCAAAGTAACTAAAAAAATATTTTTTTTTCCAAAGTAACTAAAAAAATATTTTTTTTTCCAAAGTAACTAAAAAAATATTTTTTTTTCCAAAGTAACTAAAAAAATATTTTTTTTTCCAAAGTAACTAAAAAAATATTTTTTTTTCCAAAGTAACTAAAAAAATATTTTTTTTTCCAAAGTAACTAAAAAAATATTTTTTTTTCCAAAGAAACTAAAAAAATATTTTTTTTTCCAAAGTAACTAAAATTTTTTTTTTTTTTCCAAAGTAACTAAAAAAATATATTTTTTTCCAAAGTAACTAAAAAAATATTTTTTTTCCCAAAGAAACTAAAAAAATATTTTTTTTTTCCAAAGTAACTAAAAAATATTTTTTTTTTCCAAAGAAACTAAAAAAATATTTTTTTTTCCAAAGTAACTAAAAAAATATTTTTTTTTCCAAAGTAACTAAAAAAAAAATTTTTTTTCCAAAGTAACTAAAAAAATATTTTTTTTTCCAAAGTAACTAAAAAAATATTTTTTTTCCAAAGTAACTAAAAAAATATTTTTTTTCCAAAGTAACTAAAAAAATATTTTTTTTTCCAAAGTAACTAAAAAAATATTTTTTTTTCCAAAGTAACTAAAAAAATATTTTTTTTTCCAAAGTAACTAAAAAAATATTTTTTTTTCCAAAGAAACTAAAAAAATATTTTTTTTTCCAAAGTAACTAAAAAAAAATTTTTTTTTCCAAAGTAACTAAAAAAATTTTTTTTTTTCCAAAGTAACTAAAAAAATATTTTTTTTTCCAAAGAAACTAAAAAAATATTTTTTTTTCCAAAGTAACTAAAAAAATATTTTTTTTTCCAAAGAAACTAAAATTTTTTTTTTTTCCAAAGTAACTAAAAAAAATTTTTGTTTTCCAAAGTAACTAAAATTTTTTTTTTTTTCCAAAGAAACTAAAAAAATATTTTTTTTTCCAAAGTAACTAAAAAAAATTTTTTTTTTCCAAAGTAACTAAAAAATTTTTTTTTTTCCCAAAGTAACTAAAAAAATTTTTTTTTTCCAAAGTAACTAAAAAAATATTTTTTTTTCCAAAGTAACTAAAAAAAAAATTTTTTCCAAAGTAACTAAAAAAATATTTTTTTTTCCAAAGTAACTAAAAAAATATTTTTTTTTCCAAAGTAACTAAAAAAATATTTTTTTTCCAAAGTAACTAAAAAAATATTTTTTTTCCAAAGTAACTAAAAAAATATTTTTTTTTCCAAAGTAACTAAACAAATATTTTTTTTTCCAAAGTAACTAAAAAAATTTTTTTTTTTCCAAAATAACTAAAAAAATATTTTTTTTTCCAAAGTAACTAAAAAAATTTTTTTTTTCCAAAGTAACTAAAAAAATATTTTTTTTTCCAAAGTAACTAAAAAAATATTTTTTTTTCCAAAGTAACTAAAAAAATATTTTTTTTCCAAAGTAACTAAAAAAATATTTTTTTTTCCAAAATAACTAAAAAAATATTTTTTTTTCCAAAGTAACTAAAAAAATTTTTTTTTCCAAAGTAACTAAAAAAATTTTTTTTTCCAAAGTAACTAAAAAAATATTTTTTTTCCAAAGTAACTAAAAAAATATTTTTTTTTCCAAAGTAACTAAAAAAATATTTTTTTTTCCAAAGTAACTAAAAAAATATTTTTTTTTCCAAAATAACTAAAAAAATATTTTTTTTTCCAAAGTAACTAAAAAAATATTTTTTTTCCAAAGTAACTAAAAAAATATTTTTTTTTCCAAAGTAACTAAAAAAAAATTTTTTTTCCAAAGTAACTAAAAAAATATTTTTTTTTCCAAAGAAACTAAAAAAATATTTTTTTTTCCAAAGTAACTAAAAATTTTTTTTTTTTTCCAAAGTAACTAAAAAAATATTTTTTTTTCCAAAGTAACTAAAATTTTTTTTTTTTTCCAAAGAAACTAAAAAAATATTTTTTTTTCCAAAGTAACTAAAAAAAATATTTTTTTTCCAAAGAAACTAAAAAAATATTTTTTTTTTCCAAAGTAACTAAAAAAAATATTTTTTTTCCAAAGAAACTAAAAAAATATTTTTTTTTCCAAAGTAACTAAAAAAATATTTTTTTTCCCAAAGTAACTAAAAAAATATTTTTTTTTCCAAAGAAACTAAAAAAATATTTTTTTTTCCAAAGTAACTAAAAAAATATTTTTTTTTCCAAAGTAACTAAAAAAATATTTTTTTTTCCAAAGTAACTAAAAAAATATTTTTTTTTCCAAAGTAACTAAAAAAATATTTTTTTTCCCAAAGAAACTAAAAAAATATTTTTTTTTCCAAAGTAACTAAAAAAAATTTTTTTTTCCAAAGAAACTAAAAAAATATTTTTTTTTCCAAAGTAACTAAAAAAATATTTTTTTTTCCCAAAGTAACTAAAAAAATATTTTTTTTTCCAAAGTAACTAAAAAAATATTTTTTTTTCCAAAGTAACTAAAAAAATATTTTTTTTCCAAAGTAACTAAAAAAATATTTTTTTTCCAAAGTAACTAAAAAAATATTTTTTTTTCCAAAGTAACTAAAAAAATATTTTTTTTTCCAAAAGTAACTAAAAAAATATTTTTTTTTCCAAAATAAATAAAAAAAATATTTTTTTTTCCAAAGTAACTAAAAAAATATTTTTTTTTCCAAAGAAACTAAAAAAATATTTTTTTTTCCAAAGTAACTAAAATTTTTTTTTTTTTTCCAAAGTAACTAAAAAAATATATTTTTTTCCAAAGTAACTAAAAAAATATTTTTTTTCCCAAAGAAACTAAAAAAATATTTTTTTTTCCAAAGTAACTAAAAAATATTTTTTTTTTCCAAAGAAACTAAAAAAATATTTTTTTTTCCAAAGTAACTAAAAAAATATTTTTTTTTCCAAAGTAACTAAAAAAAAATTTTTTTTTCCAAAGTAACTAAAAAAATATTTTTTTTTCCAAAGTAACTAAAAAAATATTTTTTTTCCAAAGTAACTAAAAAAATATTTTTTTTCCAAAGTAACTAAAAAAATATTTTTTTTTCCAAAGTAACTAAAAAAATATTTTTTTTTCCAAAGTAACTAAAAAAATATTTTTTTTTCCAAAGTAACTAAAAAAATATTTTTTTTTCCAAAGAAACTAAAAAAATATTTTTTTTTCCAAAGTAACTAAAAAAAAATTTTTTTTTCCAAAGTAACTAAAAAAATTTTTTTTTTCCAAAGTAACTAAAAAAATATTTTTTTTTCCAAAGTAACTAAAAAAATATTTTTTTTTCCAAAGTAACTAAAAAAATATTTTTTTTTCCAAAGTAACTAAAAAAATATTTTTTTTTCCAAAGAAACTAAAATTTTTTTTTTTTTCCAAAGTAACTAAAAAAAATTTTTTTTTTCCAAAGTAACTAAAATTTTTTTTTTTTTCCAAAGAAACTAAAAAAATATTTTTTTTTCCAAAGTAACTAAAAAAAATTTTTTTTTTCCAAAGTAACTAAAAAATTTTTTTTTTCCCAAAGTAACTAAAAAAATTTTTTTTTTCCAAAGTAACTAAAAAAATATTTTTTTTTCCAAAGTAACTAAAAAAAAATTTTTTTTCCAAAGTAACTAAAAAAATATTTTTTTTTCCAAAGTAACTAAAAAAATATTTTTTTTTCCAAAGTAACTAAAAAAATATTTTTTTTCCAAAGTAACTAAAAAAATATTTTTTTTCCAAAGTAACTAAAAAAATATTTTTTTTTCCAAAGTAACTAAACAAATATTTTTTTTTCCAAAGTAACTAAAAAAATATTTTTTTTTCCAAAATAACTAAAAAAATATTTTTTTTTCCAAAGTAACTAAAAAAATTTTTTTTTTCCAAAGTAACTAAAAAAATATTTTTTTTTCCAAAGTAACTAAAAAAATATTTTTTTTTCAAAAGTAACTAAAAAAATATTTTTTTTCCAAAGTAACTAAAAAAATATTTTTTTTTCCAAAATAACTAAAAAAATATTTTTTTTTCCAAAGAAACTAAAAAAATATTTTTTTTTCCAAAGTAACTAAAAAAATATTTTTTTTCCCAAAGAAACTAAAAAAATATTTTTTTTTCCAAAGTAACTAAAAAATATTTTTTTTTTCCAAAGAAACTAAAAAAATATTTTTTTTTCCAAAGTAACTAAAAAAATATTTTTTTTTCCAAAGTAACTAAAAAAAAATTTTTTTTTCCAAAGTAACTAAAAAAATATTTTTTTTTCCAAAGTAACTAAAAAAATATTTTTTTTCCAAAGTAACTAAAAAAATATTTTTTTTCCAAAGTAACTAAAAAAATATTTTTTTTTCCAAAGTAACTAAAAAAATATTTTTTTTTCCAAAGTAACTAAAAAAATATTTTTTTTTCCAAAGTAACTAAAAAAATATTTTTTTTTCCAAAGAAACTAAAAAAATATTTTTTTTTCCAAAGTAACTAAAAAAAAATTTTTTTTTCCAAAGTAACTAAAAAATTTTTTTTTTTTCCAAAGTAACTAAAAAAATATTTTTTTTTCCAAAGAAACTAAAAAAATATTTTTTTTTCCAAAGTAACTAAAAAAATATTTTTTTTTCCAAAGAAACTAAAATTTTTTTTTTTTCCAAAGTAACTAAAAAAAATTTTTTTTTTCCAAAGTAACTAAAATTTTTTTTTTTTCCAAAGAAACTAAAAAAATATTTTTTTTTCCAAAGTAACTAAAAAAAATTTTTTTTTTCCAAAGTAACTAAAAAATTTTTTTTTTTCCCAAAGTAACTAAAAAAATTTTTTTTTTCCAAAGTAACTAAAAAAATATTTTTTTTTCCAAAGTAACTAAAAAAAAAATTTTTTTCCAAAGTAACTAAAAAAATATTTTTTTTTCCAAAGTAACTAAAAAAATATTTTTTTTTCCAAAGTAACTAAAAAAATATTTTTTTTCCAAAGTAACTAAAAAAATATTTTTTTTCCAAAGTAACTAAAAAAATATTTTTTTTTCCAAAGTAACTAAACAAATATTTTTTTTTCCAAAGTAACTAAAAAAATATTTTTTTTTCCAAAATAACTAAAAAAATATTTTTTTTTCCAAAGTAACTAAAAAAATTTTTTTTTTCCAAAGTAACTAAAAAAATATTTTTTTTTCCAAAGTAACTAAAAAAATTTTTTTTTCCAAAGTAACTAAAAAAATTTTTTTTTCCAAAGTAACTAAAAAATTTTTTTTTTCCAAAGTAACTAAAAAAATATTTTTTTTTCCAAAGTAACTAAAAAAATATTTTTTTTTCCAAAGTAACTAAAAAAATATTTTTTTTTCCAAAATAACTAAAAAAATATTTTTTTTTCCAAAGTAACTAAAAAAATATTTTTTTTCCAAAGTAACTAAAAAAATATTTTTTTTTCCAAAGTAACTAAAAAAAATTTTTTTTTCCAAAGTAACTAAAAAAATATTTTTTTTTCCAAAGAAACTAAAAAAATATTTTTTTTTCCAAAGTAACTAAAAAATTTTTTTTTTTTCCAAAGTAACTAAAAAAATATTTTTTTTTCCAAAGTAACTAAAATTTTTTTTTTTTTCCAAAGAAACTAAAAAAATATTTTTTTTTCCAAAGTAACTAAAAAAAATATTTTTTTTCCAAAGAAACTAAAAAAATATATTTTTTTTCCAAAGTAACTAAAAAAAATATTTTTTTTCCAAAGAAACTAAAAAAATATTTTTTTTTCCAAAGTAACTAAAAAAATATTTTTTTTCCCAAAGTAACTAAAAAAATATTTTTTTTTCCAAAGAAACTAAAAAAATATTTTTTTTTCCAAAGTAACTAAAAAAATATTTTTTTTTCCAAAGTAACTAAAAAAATATTTTTTTTTCCAAAGTAACTAAAAAAATATTTTTTTTTCCAAAGTAACTAAAAAAATATTTTTTTTCCCAAAGAAACTAAAAAAATATTTTTTTTTCCAAAGTAACTAAAAAAAATTTTTTTTTCCAAAGAAACTAAAAAAATATTTTTTTTTCCAAAGTAACTAAAAAAATATTTTTTTTTCCCAAAGTAACTAAAAAAATATTTTTTTTTCCAAAGTAACTAAAAAAATATTTTTTTTTCCAAAGTAACTAAAAAAATATTTTTTTTCCAAAGTAACTAAAAAAATATTTTTTTTCCAAAGTAACTAAAAAAATATTTTTTTTTCCAAAGTAACTAAAAAAATATTTTTTTTTCCAAAAGTAACTAAAAAAATATTTTTTTTTCCAAAATAAATAAAAAAAATATTTTTTTTTCCAAAGTAACTAAAAAAATATTTTTTTTCCAAAGTAACTAAAAAAATATTTTTTTTCCAAAGTAACTAAAAAATTTTTTTTTTCCCAAAGTAACTAAAAAAAATATTTTTTTCCAAAGTAACTAAAAAAAATTTTTTTTTCCAAAGTAACTAAAAAAATATTTTTTTTTCCAAAGTAACTAAAAAAATATTTTTTTTTCCAAAGAAACTAAAAAAATATTTTTTTTTCCAAAGTAACTAAAAAAATTTTTTTTTTCCAAAGTAACTAAAAAAATATTTTTTTTTCCAAAGTAACTAAAATTTTTTTTTTTTTTCCAAAGAAACTAAAAAAATATTTTTTTTTCCAAAGTAACTAAAAAAAATATTTTTTTTCCAAAGAAACTAAAAAAATATTTTTTTTTCCAAAGTAACTAAAAAAATTTTTTTTTTTCCAAAGAAACTAAAAAAATATTTTTTTTTCCAAAGTAACTAAAAAATTTTTTTTTTTTCCAAAGTAACTAAAAAAATATTTTTTTTTCCAAAGAAACTAAAAAAATATTTTTTTTTCCAAAGTAACTAAAAAAATATTTTTTTTTTCCAAAGTAACTAAAAAAAAAAAATTTTTCCCCAAACTAAAAAAATATTTTTTTTTCCAAAGTAACTAAAAAATATTTTTTTTTCCAAAGTAACTAAAAAAATATTTTTTTTTCCAAAGTAACTAAAAAAATTTTTTTTTTTCCAAAGTAACTAAAAAAATATTTTTTTTTCCAAAGTAACTAAAAAAATATTTTTTTTTCCAAAGAAACTAAAAAAATATTTTTTTTTCCAAAGTAACTAAAAAAATTTTTTTTCCAAAGTAACTAAAAAAATATATATTTTTCCAAAGTAACTAAAAAAATATTTTTTTTCCCAAAGAAACTAAAAAAATATTTTTTTTCCAAAGTAACTAAAAAAAAATTTTTTTTCCAAAGAAACTAAAAAAATATTTTTTTTTCCAAAGTAACTAAAAAAATATTTTTTTTCCCAAAGTAACTAAAAAAATATTTTTTTTTCCAAAGTAACTAAAAAAATATTTTTTTTTCCAAAGTAACTAAAAAAATATTTTTTTTCCAAAGTAACTAAAAAAATATTTTTTTTCCAAAGTAACTAAAAAAATATTTTTTTTTCCAAAGTAACTAAAAAAATAATTTTTTTTCCAAAAGTAACTAAAAAAATATTTTTTTTTCCAAAATAACTAAAAAAATATATTTTTTTTCAAAGTAACTAAAAAAATATTTTTTTTCCAAAGTAACTAAAAAAATTTTTTTTTTTCCAAAGTAACTAAAAAAATATTTTTTTTTCCAAAGTAACTAAAAAAATATTTTTTTTTCCAAAGTAACTAAAAAAATATTTTTTTTTCCAAAATAACTAAAAAAATATTTTTTTTTCCAAAGAAACTAAAAAAATATTTTTTTTTCCAAAGTAACTAAAATTTTTTTTTTTTTTCCAAAGAAACTAAAAACATATTTTTTTTCCAAAGTAACTAAACAAATATTTTTTTTTCCAAAGTAACTAAAAAAATATTTTTTTTTCCAAAGTAACTAAAAAAATATTTTTTTTTCCAAAGTAACTAAAAAAATATTTTTTTTTCCAAAGAAACTAAAAAAATATTTTTTTTTCCAAAGTAACTAAAAAAAATTTTTTTCCAAAGTAACTAAAAAAATATATATTTTTCCAAAGTAACTAAAAAAATATTTTTTTTCCCAAAGAAACTAAAAAAATATTTTTTTTCCAAAGTAACTAAAAAAAAATTTTTTTTCCAAAGAAACTAAAAAAATATTTTTTTTTCCAAAGTAACTAAAAAATATTTTTTTTCCCAAAGTAACTAAAAAAATATTTTTTTTTCCAAAGTAACTAAAAAAATATTTTTTTTTCCAAAGTAACTAAAAAAATATTTTTTTTCCAAAGTAACTAAAAAAATATTTTTTTTCCAAAGTAACTAAAAAAATATTTTTTTTTCCAAAGTAACTAAAAAAATAATTTTTTTTCCAAAAGTAACTAAAAAAATATTTTTTTTTCCAAAATAACTAAAAAAATATATTTTTTTTCAAAGTAACTAAAAAAATATTTTTTTTCCAAAGTAACTAAAAAAATATTTTTTTTTCCAAAGTAACTAAAAAAATATTTTTTTTTCCAAAGTAACTAAAAAAATATTTTTTTTTCCAAAGTAACTAAAAAAATATTTTTTTTTCCAAAATAACTAAAAAAATATTTTTTTTTCCAAAGAAACTAAAAAATATTTTTTTTTCCAAAGTAACTAAAATTTTTTTTTTTTTTCCAAAGAAACTAAAAACATATTTTTTTTCCAAAGTAACTAAACAAATATTTTTTTTTCCAAAGTAACTAAAAAAATATTTTTTTTTCCAAAGTAACTAAAAAAATATTTTTTTTTCCAAAGTAACTAAAAAAATATTTTTTTTTCCAAAGAAACTAAAAAAATATTTTTTTTTCCAAAGTAACTAAAAAACTTTTTTTTTTTCCAAAGTAACTAAAAAAATATTTTTTTTTCCAAAGAAACTAAAAATATATTTTTTTTCCCAAAGTAACTAAAAAAAAATTTTTTTTTCCAAAGTAACTAAAAAATAATTTTTTTTCCCAAAGTAACTAAAAAAATATTTTATTTTCCAAAGTAACTAAAAAAATATTTTATTTTCCAAAGTAACTAAAAAAATATTTTTTTTTCCAAAGTAACTAAAAAAATATTTTTTTTTCCAAAGTAACTAAAAAAAATTTTTTTTTTCCAAAGTAACTAAAAAATTTTTTTTTTTTCCAAAGTAACTAAAAAAATTTTTTTTTTCCAAAGTAACTAAAAAAATATTTTTTTTTCCAAAGAAACTAAAAAAATATTTTTTTTTCCAAAGTAACTAAAAAAAAATTTTTTTTTCCAAAGTAACTAAAAAATTATTTTTTTTCCCAAAGTAACTAAAAAAATATTTTTTTTTCCAAAGTAACTAAAAAAATATTTTTTTTTCCAAAGTAACTAAAAAAATATTTTTTTTCCAAAGTAACTAAAAAAATATTTTTTTTTCCAAAGTAACTAAAAAAATATTTTTTTTTCCAAAGTAACTAAAAAAATATTTTTTTTCCAAAGTAACTAAAAAAATATTTTTTTTCCAAAGTAACTAAAAAAATATTTTTTTTTCCAAAATAACTAAAAAAATATTTTTTTTTCCAAAGTAACTAAAAAAATATTTTTTTTCCAAAGTAACTAAAAAAATATTTTTTTTTCCAAAGTAACTAAAAAAATATTTTTTTTTCCAAAGTAACTAAAAAAATATTTTTTTTTCCAAAGAAACTAAAAAAATATTTTTTTTTCCAAAGTAACTAAAAAAAAATTTTTTTTTCCAAAGTAACTAAAAAAATATTTTTTTTCCAAAGTAACTAAAAAAATATATTTTTTCCAAAGTAACTAAAAAAATATTTTTTTTTCCAAAGTAACTAAAAAAATATTTTTTTTTCCAAAGTAACAAAAAAAATATTTTTTTTTCCAAAATAACAAAAAAAATATTTTTTTTTCCAAAGTAACAAAAAAAATATTTTTTTTCCAAAGTAACTAAAAAAATATTTTTTTTTCCAAAGTAACTAAAAAAATATTTTTTTTTCCAAAGTAACTAAAAAAATATTTTTTTTTCCAAAGTAACTAAAAAAATATTTTTTTTTCCAAAGTAACTAAAAAAATATTTTTTTTTCCAAAGTAACTAAAAAAATATTTTTTTTTCCAAAGTAACTAAAAAAATATATTTTTTTCCAAAGTAACTAAAAAAAAATTTTTTTTTCCAAAGTAACTAAAAAAATATTTTTTTTTCCAAAATAACTAAAAAAATATTTTTTTTTCCAAAGTAACTAAAAAAATATTTTTTTTCCAAAGTAACTAAAAAAATTTTTTTTTTTCCAAAGTAACTAAAAAAAATTTTTTTTTTCCAAAGTAACTAAAAAATTTTTTTTTTTCCAAAGTAACTAAAAAAATATTTTTTTTTCCAAAGAAACTAAAAAAATATTTTTTTTTCCAAAGTAACTAAAAAAATATTTTTTTTTCCAAAGTAACTAAAAAAATTATTTTTTTTCCAAAGTAACTAAAAAAATTTTTTTTTTTCCAAAGTAACTAAAAAAATATTTTTTTTTCCAAAGTAACTAAAAAAATATTTTTTTTTCCAAAGTAACTAAAAAAATATTTTTTTTCCAAAGTAACTAAAAAAATTTTTTTTTTTCCAAAGTAACTAAAAAAAATTTTTTTTTTCCAAAGTAACTAAAAAAAAATTTTTTTTTCCAAAGAAACTAAAAAAATATTTTTTTTTCCAAAGTAACTAAAAAAAAAAATTTTTTTCCAAAGTAACTAAAAAAATTTTTTTTTTTCCAAAGTAACTAAAAAATTTTTTTTTTTTCCAAAGTAACTAAAAAAATATTTTTTTTTCCAAAGTAACTAAAAAAATATTTTTTTTTCCAAAGTAACTAAAAAAATATTTTTTTTTCCAAAGTAACTAAAAAAATATTTTTTTTTCCAAAGAAACTAAAAAAATATTTTTTTTTCCAAAGTAACTAAAATTTTTTTTTTTTTTCCAAAGTAACTAAAAAAATATATTTTTTTCCAAAGTAACTAAAAAAATATTTTTTTTCCCAAAGAAACTAAAAAAATATTTTTTTTTCCAAAGTAACTAAAAAATATTTTTTTTTTCCAAAGAAACTAAAAAAATATTTTTTTTTCCAAAGTAACTAAAAAAATATTTTTTTTCCAAAGTAACTAAAAAAAAATTTTTTTTTCCAAAGTAACTAAAAAAAAATTTTTTTTTCCAAAGTAACTAAAAAAATATTTTTTTTCCAAAGTAACTAAAAAAATATTTTTTTTCCAAAGTAACTAAAAAAATATTTTTTTTTCCAAAGTAACTAAAAAAATATTTTTTTTTCCAAAGTAACTAAAAAAATATTTTTTTTTCCAAAGTAACTAAAAAAATATTTTTTTTTCCAAAGAAACTAAAAAAATATTTTTTTTTCCAAAGTAACTAAAAAAAATTTTTTTTTTCCAAAGTAACTAAAAAAATTTTTTTTTTTCCAAAGTAACTAAAAAAATATTTTTTTTTCCAAAGAAACTAAAAAAATATTTTTTTTTCCAAAGTAACTAAAAAAATATTTTTTTTTCCAAAGAAACTAAAAAAATTTTTTTTTTTCCAAAGTAACTAAAAAAAAATTTTTTTTTCCAAAGTAACTAAAATTTTTTTTTTTTTTCCAAAGAAACTAAAAAAATATTTTTTTTTCCAAAGTAACTAAAAAAAATTTTTTTTTTCCAAAGTAACTAAAAAATTATTTTTTTTCCCAAAGTAACTAAAAAAATTTTTTTTTTCCAAAGTAACTAAAAAAATATTTTTTTTTCCAAAGTAACTAAAAAAAAAATTTTTTTCCAAAGTAACTAAAAAAATTTTTTTTTTTCCAAAGTAACTAAAAAAATATTTTTTTTTCCAAAGTAACTAAAAAAATATTTTTTTTCCAAAGTAACTAAAAAAATATTTTTTTTCCAAAGTAACTAAAAAAATATTTTTTTTTCCAAAGTAACTAAACAAATATTTTTTTTTCCAAAGTAACTAAAAAAAATTTTTTTTTTCCAAAATAACTAAAAAAATATTTTTTTTTCCAAAGTAACTAAAAAAATATTTTTTTTCCAAAGTAACTAAAAAAATATTTTTTTTTCCAAAGTAACTAAAAAAATATTTTTTTTTCCAAAATAACTAAAAAAATATTTTTTTTTCCAAAGTAACTAAAAAATTTTTTTTTTCCAAAGTAACTAAAAAAATTTTTTTTTCCAAAGTAACTAAAAAAATATTTTTTTTCCAAAGTAACTAAAAAAATATTTTTTTTTCCAAAGTAACTAAAAAAATATTTTTTTTTCCAAAGTAACTAAAAAAATATTTTTTTTTCCAAAATAACTAAAAAAATATTTTTTTTTCCAAAGTTAACTAAAAAATATTTTTTTTTCCAAAGTAACTAAAAAAATATTTTTTTTCCAAAGTAACTAAAAAAATATTTTTTTTTCCAAAGAAACTAAAAAAATATTTTTTTTTCCAAAGTAACTAAAAAAATTTTTTTTTTTCCAAAGTAACTAAAAAAATATTTTTTTTTCCAAAGTAACTAAAATTTTTTTTTTTTTCCAAAGAAACTAAAAAAATATTTTTTTTCCAAAGTAACTAAAAAAAATATTTTTTTTCCAAAGAAACTAAAAAAATAATTTTTTTTCCAAAGTAACTAAAAAAAATATTTTTTTTCCAAAGAAACTAAAAAAATATTTTTTTTTCCAAAGTAACTAAAAAAATATTTTTTTCCCAAAGTAACTAAAAAAATATTTTTTTTCCAAAGAAACTAAAAAATATTTTTTTTTCCAAAGTAACTAAAAAAATATTTTTTTTTCCAAAGTAACTAAAAAAATAATTTTTTTTCCAAAGTAACTAAAAAAATATTTTTTTTTCCAAAGTAACTAAAAAAATATTTTTTTTCCCAAAGAAACTAAAAAAATATTTTTTTTCCAAAGTAACTAAAAAAAAATTTTTTTTCCAAAGAACTAAAAAAATATTTTTTTTTCCAAAGTAACTAAAAAAATATTTTTTTTTCCCAAAGTAACTAAAAAAATATTTTTTTTTCCAAAGTAACTAAAAAAATATTTTTTTTTCCAAAGTAACTAAAAAAATATTTTTTTTCCAAAGTAACTAAAAAAATATTTTTTTTCCAAAGTAACTAAAAAAATATTTTTTTTTCCCAAAGTAACTAAAAAAATATTTTTTTTTCCAAAGTAACTAAAAAATATTTTTTTTTCCAAAATAAATAAAAAAAATATTTTTTTTCCAAAGTAACTAAAAAATATTTTTTTCCAAAGTAACTAAAAAAATATTTTTTTTCCAAAGTAACTAAAAAAAATTTTTTTTCCCAAAGTAACTAAAAAAAATATTTTTTTCCAAAGTAACTAAAAAAAATTTTTTTTCCAAAGTAACTAAAAAAATATTTTTTTTTCCAAAGTAACTAAAAAAATATTTTTTTTTCCAAAGAAACTAAAAAAATATTTTTTTTTCCAAAGTAACTAAAAAAATTTTTTTTTTCCAAAGTAACTAAAAAAATATTTTTTTTTCCAAGTAACTAAAATTTTTTTTTTTTTTTCCAAAGAAACTAAAAAAATATTTTTTTTTCCAAAGTAACTAAAAAAATATTTTTTTCCAAAGAAACTAAAAAAATATTTTTTTTTCAAAGTAACTAAAAAAATTTTTTTTTTCCAAAGAAACTAAAAAAATATTTTTTTTTCCAAAGTAACTAAAAAAAATTTTTTTTTCCAAAGTAACTAAAAAAATATTTTTTTTTCCAAAGAAACTAAAAAAATATTTTTTTTTCCAAAGTAACTAAAAAAATATTTTTTTTCCCAAAGTAACTAAAAAAAAAAAATTTTTCCCCAAAGTAACTAAAAAAATATTTTTTTTTCCAAAGTAACTAAAAAATATTTTTTTTTCCAAAGTAACTAAAAAAATATTTTTTTTTCCAAAGTAACTAAAAAATATTTTTTTTTCCAAAGTAACTAAAAAAATATTTTTTTTTCCAAAGTAACTAAAAAAATATTTTTTTTTCCAAAGAAACTAAAAAAAATATTTTTTTTTCCAAAGTAACTAAAAAAAATTTTTTTCCAAAGTAACTAAAAAAATATATTTTTTTCCAAAGTAACTAAAAAAATATTTTTTTTCCCAAAGAAACTAAAAAAATATTTTTTTTCCAAAGTAACTAAAAAAAAATTTTTTTTCCAAAGAAACTAAAAAAATATTTTTTTTTCCAAAGTAACTAAAAAATATTTTTTTTCCCAAAGTAACTAAAAAAATATTTTTTTTCCAAAGTAACTAAAAAAATATTTTTTTTTCCAAAGTAACTAAAAAATATTTTTTTTCCAAAGTAACTAAAAAAATATTTTTTTTCCAAAGTAACTAAAAAATATTTTTTTTCCAAAGTAACTAAAAAAATAATTTTTTTCCAAAAGTAACTAAAAAAATATTTTTTTTTCCAAAATAACTAAAAAAATATATTTTTTTTCAAAGTAACTAAAAAAATATTTTTTTTCCAAAGTAACTAAAAAATATTTTTTTTTCCAAAGTAACTAAAAAAATATTTTTTTTTCCAAAGTAACTAAAAAAATATTTTTTTTTTCCAAAGTAACTAAAAAAATATTTTTTTCTCCAAAATAACTAAAAAAATATTTTTTTTTCCAAAGAAACTAAAAAATATTTTTTTTTCCAAAGTAACTAAAATTTTTTTTTTTTTTCCAAAGAAACTAAAAACATATTTTTTTTCCAAAGTAACTAAACAAATATTTTTTTTTCCAAAGTAACTAAAAAAATATTTTTTTTTCCAAAGTAACTAAAAAAATATTTTTTTTTCCAAAGTAACTAAAAAAATATTTTTTTTTCCAAAGTAACTAAAAAAATTTTTTTTTCCAAAGTAACTAAAAAAATATTTTTTTTTCCAAAGTAACTAAAAAAATATTTTTTTTTCCAAAGAAACTAAAAAAATATTTTTTTTTCCAAAGTAACTAAAAAATTTTTTTTTTTTCCAAAGTAACTAAAAAAATATTTTTTTTTCCAAAGTAACTAAAAAAATATTTTTTTTTCCCAAAGAAACTAAAAAAATATTTTTTTTCCAAAGTAACTAAAAAAAAATTTTTTTTTCCAAAGAAACTAAAAAAATTTTTTTTTTTCCAAAGTAACTAAAAAAATATTTCTTTTCCAAAGTAACTAAAAAAATATTTTTTTTTCCAAAGTAACTAAAAAAATATTTTTTTTCCAAAGTAACTAAAAAAATATTTTTTTTTCCAAAGTAACTAAAAAAATATATTTTTTTCCAAAGTAACTAAAAAAATATTTTTTTTCCAAAGTAACTAAAAAAATATTTTTTTTTCCAAAGTAACTAAAAAAATATTTTTTTTTCCAAAGAAACTAAAAAAATATTTTTTTTCCAATGTAACAAAAAAAAAATTTTTTTTTCCAAAGTAACTAAAAAAATATTTTTTTTTCCAAAGTAACTAAAAAAATATTTTTTTTTCCAAAGAACTAAAAAAATATATTTTTTTTCCAAAGTAACTAAAAAAAATTTTTTTTTTTCCAAAGAACTAAAAAAATATTTTTTTTTCCAAAGTAACTAAAAAAAAAATTTTTTTAGTTACATTGGAAAAAAAAAAAAAAAAAATTCCAAAGAAACTAAAAAAATATTTTTTTTTTCCAAAGTAACTAAAAAAATATTTTTTTTTCCAAAGTACTAAAAAAATATTTTTTTTTCCAAAGTAACTAAAAAAATATTTTTTTTCCAAAGTAACTAAAAAAATATTTTTTTTTTCCAAAGTAACTAAAAAAATATTTTTTTTTTCCAAAATAACTAAAAAAATATTTTTTTTTTCCAAAGTAACTAAAAAAATATTTTTTTTCCAAAGTAACTAAAAAAATATTTTTTTTTCCAAAGTAACTAAAAAAATATTTTTTTTTCCAAAGTAACTAAAAAAATATTTTTTTTTCCAAAGTAACTAAAAAAATATTTTTTTTTCCAAAGTAACTAAAAAAATATTTTTTTTCCAAAGTAACTAAAAAAATATTTTTTTTCCAAAGTAACTAAAAAAATATTTTTTTTTCCAAAGTAACTAAAAAAATATATTTTTTTTCCAAAGTAACTAAAAAAATATTTTTTTTCCAAAGTAACTAAAAAAATATTTTTTTTTCCAAAGTAACTAAAAAAATATTTTTTTTTCCAAAGAAACTAAAAAAATATTTTTTTTCCAAAGTAACTAAAAAAATATTTTTTTTTCCAAAGTAACTAAAAAAATATTTTTTTTTCCAAAGTAACTAAAAAAATATTTTTTTTCCCAAAGAAACTAAAAAAATATTTTTTTTTCCAAAGTAACTAAAAAAATTTTTTTTTTCCAAAGAAACTAAAAAAATATTTTTTTTTCCAAAGTAACTAAAAAAATTTTTTTTTTTCCAAAGTAACTAAAAAAATATTTTTTTTTCCAAAGTAACTAAAAAAATATTTTTTTTCCAAAGTAACTAAAAAAATATTTTTTTTCCAAAGTAACTAAAAAAATATTTTTTTTTTCCAAAGTAACTAAAAAAATATTTTTTTTTCCAAAGTAACTAAAAAAATATTTTTTTTCCAAAGTAACTAAAAAAATATTTTTTTTCCAAAGTAACTAAAAAAATATATTTTTTTCCAAAGTAACTAAAAAAATATTTTTTTTCCAAAGTAACTAAAAAAATATTTTTTTTTCCAAAGTAACTAAAAAAATATTTTTTTTTCCAAAGAAACTAAAAAAATATTTTTTTTTCCAATGTAACTAAAAAAAAATTTTTTTTTCCAAAGTAACTAAAAAAATATTTTTTTTTCCAAAGTAACTAAAAAAATATTTTTTTTTCCAAAGAAACTAAAAAAATATATTTTTTTTCCAAAGTAACTAAAAAAAAAAAATTTTTTCCAAAGAAACTAAAAAAATATTTTTTTTCCAAAGTAACTAAAAAAAAAATTTTTTTAGTTACATTGGAAAAAAAAAAAAAAAAATTTCCAAAGAAACTAAAAAAATATTTTTTTTCCAAAGTAACTAAAAAAATATTTTTTTTTCCAAAGTAACTAAAAAAATATTTTTTTTTCCAAAGTAACTAAAAAAATATTTTTTTTCCAAAGTAACTAAAAAAATATTTTTTTTTCCAAAGTAACTAAAAAAATATTTTTTTTTCCAAAATAACTAAAAAAATATTTTTTTTTCCAAAGTAACTAAAAAAATATTTTTTTTCCAAAGTAACTAAAAAAATATTTTTTTTTCCAAAGTAACTAAAAAAATATTTTTTTTTCCAAAGTAACTAAAAAAATATTTTTTTTTCCAAAGTAACTAAAAAAATATTTTTTTTTCCAAAGTAACTAAAAAAATATTTTTTTTCCAAAGTAACTAAAAAAATATTTTTTTTCCAAAGTAACTAAAAAAATATTTTTTTTTCCAAAGTAACTAAAAAAATATATTTTTTTTCCAAAGTAACTAAAAAAATATTTTTTTTTCCAAAGTAACTAAAAAAATATTTTTTTTTCCAAAGTAACTAAAAAAATATTTTTTTTTCCAAAGAAACTAAAAAAATATTTTTTTTCCAAAGTAACTAAAAAAATATTTTTTTTTCCAAAGTAACTAAAAAAATATTTTTTTTTCCAAAGTAACTAAAAAAATATTTTTTTTCCCAAAGAAACTAAAAAAATATTTTTTTTTCCAAAGTAACTAAAAAATTTTTTTTTTTCCAAAGAAACTAAAAAAATATTTTTTTTTCCAAAGTAACTAAAAAAATATTTTTTTTTCCAAAGTAACTAAAAAAATATTTTTTTTTCCAAAGTAACTAAAAAAATATTTTTTTTCCAAAGTAACTAAAAAAATATTTTTTTTCCAAAGTAACTAAAAAAATATTTTTTTTTCCAAAGTAACTAAAAAAATATTTTTTTTTCCAAAAGTAACTAAAAAAATATTTTTTTTTCCAAAATAAATAAAAAAAATATTTTTTTTTCCAAAGTAACTAAAAAAATATTTTTTTTCCAAAGTAACTAAAAAAATATTTTTTTTCCAAAGTAACTAAAAAAAATTTTTTTTCCCAAAGTAACTAAAAAAATATTTTTTTCCAAAGTAACTAAAAAAAATATTTTTTTCCAAAGTAACTAAAAAAATATTTTTTTTTCCAAAGTAACTAAAAAAATATTTTTTTTTCCAAAGAAACTAAAAAAATATTTTTTTTTCCAAAGTAACTAAAAAAATTTTTTTTTTTCCAAAGTAACTAAAAAAATAATTTTTTTTCCAAAGTAACTAAAAATTTTTTTTTTTTCCAAAGAAACTAAAAAAATATTTTTTTTTCCAAAGTAACTAAAAAAAATATTTTTTTTCCAAAGAAACTAAAAAAATATTTTTTTTTCCAAAGTAACTAAAAAAAATTTTTTTTTTCCAAAGAAACTAAAAAAATATTTTTTTTTCCAAAGTAACTAAAAAATTTTTTTTTTTTTTCCAAAGTAACTAAAAAAATATTTTTTTTTCCAAAGAAACTAAAAAAATATTTTTTTTTCCAAAGTAACTAAAAAAATATTTTTTTTTCCAAAGTAACTAAAAAAATTTTTTTTCCCCCAAAGTAACTAAAAAAATATTTTTTTTTCCAAAGTAACTAAAAATATTTTTTTTTCCAAAGTAACTAAAAAAATATTTTTTTTTCCAAAGTAACTAAAAAAATATTTTTTTTTTCCAAAGTAACTAAAAAAATATTTTTTTTTCCAAAGTAACTAAAAAAATATTTTTTTTTCCAAAGAAACTAAAAAAATATATTTTTTTCCAAAGTAACTAAAAAAAATTTTTTTCCAAAGTAACTAAAAAAATATATTTTTTCCAAAGTAACTAAAAAAATATTTTTTTTCCAAAGAAACTAAAAAAATATTTTTTTTCCAAAGTAACTAAAAAAAAAATTTTTTTCCAAAGAAACTAAAAAATATTTTTTTTTCCAAAGTAACTAAAAAAATATTTTTTTTCCCAAAGTAACTAAAAAAATATTTTTTTTTCCAAAGTAACTAAAAAAATATTTTTTTTTCCAAAGTAACTAAAAAAATATTTTTTTTCCAAAGTAACTAAAAAAATATATTTTTTTCCAAAGTAACTAAAAAAATATTTTTTTTCCCAAAGAAACTAAAAAAATATTTTTTTTCCAAAGTAACTAAAAAAAAAATTTTTTTCCAAAGAAACTAAAAAAATATTTTTTTTTCCAAAGTAACTAAAAAAATATTTTTTTTCCCAAAGTAACTAAAAAAATATTTTTTTTTCCA
Organism: Melanostigma gelatinosum; assembly: GCF_949748355.1. Classification (NCBI taxonomy): domain Eukaryota; kingdom Metazoa; phylum Chordata; class Actinopteri; order Perciformes; family Zoarcidae; genus Melanostigma; species Melanostigma gelatinosum. The sequence goes on along the minus strand of NW_027634862.1, from coordinate 84,792 downwards.
AAGTAACTAAAAAAATATTTTTTTTTCCAAAGTAACTAAAAAAATATTTTTTTTCCAAAGTAACTAAAAAAATATTTTTTTTCCAAAGTAACTAAAAAAATATTTTTTTTTCCAAAGTAACTAAAAAAATAATTTTTTTTCCAAAAGTAACTAAAAAAATATTTTTTTTTCCAAAATAACTAAAAAAATATATTTTTTTTCAAAGTAACTAAAAAAATATTTTTTTTCCAAAGTAACTAAAAAAATATTTTTTTTTCCAAAGTAACTAAAAAAATATTTTTTTTTCCAAAGTAACTAAAAAAATATTTTTTTTTCCAAAGTAACTAAAAAAATATTTTTTTTTCCAAAATAACTAAAAAAATATTTTTTTTTCCAAAGAAACTAAAAAAATATTTTTTTTTCCAAAGTAACTAAAATTTTTTTTTTTTTTCCAAAGAAACTAAAAACATATTTTTTTTCCAAAGTAACTAAACAAATATTTTTTTTTCCAAAGTAACTAAAAAAATATATTTTTTTCCAAAGTAACTAAAAAAATATTTTTTTTTCCAAAGTAACTAAAAAAATATTTTTTTTTCCAAAGAAACTAAAAAAATATTTTTTTTTCCAAAGTAACTAAAAAACATTTTTTTTTTCCAAAGTAACTAAAAAAATATTTTTTTTTCCAAAGTAACTAAAAAAAAAAAATTTTTCCAAAGTAACTAAAAAAATATTTTTTTTTCCAAAGTAACTAAAAAAATATTTTTTTTTCCAAAGAAACTAAAAAAATATTTTTTTTTCCAAAGTAACTAAAAAATTTTTTTTTTTCCAAAGTAACTAAAAAAATATTTTTTTTTCCAAAGTAACTAAAAAAATATTTTTTTTCCCAAAGAAACTAAAAAAATATTTTTTTTCCAAAGTAACTAAAAAAAAATTTTTTTTTCCAAAGAAACTAAAAAAATATTTTTTTTTCCAAAGTAACTAAAAAAATATTTTTTTTTCCAAAGTAACTAAAAAAATATTTTTTTTTCCAAAGTAACTAAAAAAAATATTTTTTTTCCAAAGTAACTAAAAAAATATTTTTTTTCCAAAGTAACTAAAAAAATATATTTTTTTCCAAAGTAACTAAAAAAATATTTTTTTTCCAAAGTAACTAAAAAAATATTTTTTTTTCCAAAGTAACTAAAAAAATATTTTTTTTTCCAAAGAAACTAAAAAAACATTTTTTTTTCCAATGTAACTAAAAAAAAAATTTTTTTTCCAAAGTAACTAAAAAAATATTTTTTTTTCCAAAGTAACTAAAAAAATATTTTTTTTTCCAAAGAAACTAAAAAAATATATTTTTTTTCCAAAGTAACTAAAAAAAATTTTTTTTTTCCAAAGAAACTAAAAAAATATTTTTTTTCCAAAGTAACTAAAAAAAAAAATTTTTTAGTTACATTGGAAAAAAAAAAAAAAAAATTTCCAAAGAAACTAAAAAAATATTTTTTTTTCCAAAGTAACTAAAAAAATATTTTTTTTTCCAAAGTAACTAAAAAAATATTTTTTTTTCCAAAGTAACTAAAAAAATATTTTTTTTCCAAAGTAACTAAAAAAATATTTTTTTTTCCAAAGTAACTAAAAAAATATTTTTTTTTCCAAAATAACTAAAAAAATATTTTTTTTTCCAAAGTAACTAAAAAAATATTTTTTTTCCAAAGTAACTAAAAAAATATTTTTTTTTCCAAAGTAACTAAAAAAATATTTTTTTTTCCAAAGTAACTAAAAAAATATTTTTTTTTCCAAAGTAACTAAAAAAATATTTTTTTTTCCAAAGTAACTAAAAAAATATTTTTTTTCCAAAGTAACTAAAAAAATATTTTTTTTCCAAAGTAACTAAAAAAATATTTTTTTTCCAAAGTAACTAAAAAAATATATTTTTTTTCCAAAGTAACTAAAAAAATATTTTTTTTCCAAAGTAACTAAAAAAATATTTTTTTTTCCAAAGTAACTAAAAAAATATTTTTTTTTCCAAAGTAACTAAAAAAATATTTTTTTTTCCAAAGTAACTAAAAAAATATTTTTTTTTCCAAAGAAACTAAAAAAATATTTTTTTTCCAAAGTAACTAAAAAAATATTTTTTTTTCCAAAGTAACTAAAAAAATATTTTTTTTTCCAAAGTAACTAAAAAAATATTTTTTTTCCCAAAGAAACTAAAAAAATATTTTTTTTTCCAAAGTAACTAAAAAAATTTTTTTTTTCCAAAGTAACTAAAAAAATATTTTTTTTTCCAAAGTAACTAAAAAAATATTTTTTTTTCCAAAGTAACTAAAAAAATATTTTTTTTCCAAAGTAACTAAAAAAATATTTTTTTTCCAAAGTAACTAAAAAAATATTCTTTTTTCCAAAGTAACTAAAAAAATATTTTTTTTTCCAAAGTAACTAAAAAAATATTTTTTTTCCAAAGTAACTAAAAAAATATTTTTTTTTCCAAAGTAACTAAAAAAATATTTTTTTTTCCAAAGTAACTAAAAAAATATTTTTTTTTCCAAAGTAACTAAAAAAATATTTTTTTTCCCAAAGAAACTAAAAAAATTTTTTTTTTTCCAAAGTAACTAAAAATTTTTTTTTTTTTCCAAAGAAACTAAAAACATATTTTTTTTTCCAAAGTAACTAAACAAATATTTTTTTTTCCAAAGTAACTAAAAAAATATTTTTTTTTCCAAAGTAACTAAAAAAATATTTTTTTTTCCAAAGTAACTAAAAAAATATTTTTTTTTCCAAAGAAACTAAAAAAATATTTTTTTTTCCAAAGTAACTAAAAAAAATTTTTTTTTTCCAAAGTAACTAAAAAAATATTTTTTTTTCCAAAGTAACTAAAAAAATATTTTTTTTCCAAAGTAACTAAAAAAATATATTTTTTTCCAAAGAAACTAAAAAAATATTTTTTTTTCCAAAGTAACTAAAAAAAATTTTTTTTTTCCAAAGTAACTAAAAAATTATTTTTTTTCCCAAAGTAACTAAAAAAATATTTTTTTTTCCAAAGTAACTAAAAAAATATTTTTTTTTCCAAAGTAACTAAAAAAATATTTTTTTTCCAAAGTAACTAAAAAAATTTTTTTTTTTCCAAAGTAACTAAAAAAATATTTTTTTTTCCAAAGTAACTAAAAAAATATTTTTTTTCCAAAGTAACTAAAAAAATATTTTTTTTCCAAAGTAACTAAAAAAATATTTTTTTTTCCAAAATAACTAAAAAAATATTTTTTTTTCCAAAGTAACTAAAAAAATATTTTTTTTCCAAAGTAACTAAAAAAATATTTTTTTTTCCAAAGTAACTAAAAAAATATTTTTTTTTCCAAAGTAACTAAAAAAATATTTTTTTTTCCAAAGTAACTAAAAAAATATTTTTTTTTCCAAAGAAACTAAAAAAATATTTTTTTTTCCAAAGTAACTAAAAAAATATTTTTTTCCAAAGTAACTAAAAAAATATTTTTTTTTCCAAAGTAACTAAAAAAATATATTTTTTTTCCAAAGTAACTAAAAAAATATTTTTTTTCCAAAGTAACTAAAAAAATATTTTTTTTTCCAAAGTAACTAAAAAAATATTTTTTTTTCCAAAGTAACTAAAAAAATATTTTTTTTTCCAAAGTAACTAAAAAAATATTTTTTTTTCCAAAGAAACTAAAAAAATATTTTTTTCCAAAGTAACTAAAAAAATATTTTTTTTTCCAAAGTAACTAAAAAAATATTTTTTTTTCCAAAGTAACTAAAAAAATATTTTTTTTCCCAAAGAAACTAAAAAAATATTTTTTTTTCCAAAGTAACTAAAAAATTTTTTTTTTTTTCCAAAGAAACTAAAAAAATATTTTTTTTTCCAAAGTAACTAAAAAAATATTTTTTTTTCCAAAGTAACTAAAAAAATATTTTTTTTTCCAAAGTAACTAAAAAAATATTTTTTTTCCAAAGTAACTAAAAAAATATTTTTTTTCCAAAGTAACTAAAAAAATATTTTTTTTTCCAAAGTAACTAAAAAAATATTTTTTTTTCCAAAAGTAACTAAAAAAATATTTTTTTTTCCAAAATAAATAAAAAAAATATTTTTTTTTCCAAAGTAACTAAAAAAATATTTTTTTTCCAAAGTAACTAAAAAAATATTTTTTTTCCAAAGTAACTAAAAAAAATTTTTTTTCCCAAAGTAACTAAAAAAAATATTTTTTTCCAAAGTAACTAAAAAAAAAAATTTTTTCCAAAGTAACTAAAAAAATATTTTTTTTTCCAAAGTAACTAAAAAAATATTTTTTTTTCCAAAGAAACTAAAAAAATATTTTTTTTTCCAAAGTAACTAAAAAAATTTTTTTTTTTCCAAAGTAACTAAAAAAATATTTTTTTTTCCAAAGTAACTAAAATTTTTTTTTTTTTTCCAAAGAAACTAAAAAAATATTTTTTTTTCCAAAGTAACTAAAAAAAATATTTTTTTTCCAAAGAAACTAAAAAAATATTTTTTTTTCCAAAGTAACTAAAAAAAATTTTTTTTTTCCAAAGAAACTAAAAAAATTTTTTTTTTTCCAAAGAAACTAAAAAAATATTTTTTTTTCCAAAGTAACTAAAAAAAAATTTTTTTTTCCAAAGTAACTAAAAAATTATTTTTTTTCCCAAAGTAACTAAAAAAATATTTTTTTTTCCAAAGTAACTAAAAAAATATTTTTTTTTCCAAAGTAACTAAAAAAATATTTTTTTTCCAAAGTAACTAAAAAAATTTTTTTTTTTCCAAAGTAACTAAAAAAATATTTTTTTTTCCAAAGTAACTAAAAAAATATTTTTTTTCCAAAGTAACTAAAAAAATATTTTTTTTCCAAAGTAACTAAAAAAATATTTTTTTTTCCAAAATAACTAAAAAAATATTTTTTTTTCCAAAGTAACTAAAAAAATATTTTTTTTCCAAAGTAACTAAAAAAATATTTTTTTTTCCAAAGTAACTAAAAAAATATTTTTTTTTCCAAAGTAACTAAAAAAATATTTTTTTTTCCAAAGTAACTAAAAAAATATTTTTTTTTCCAAAGAAACTAAAAAAATATTTTTTTTTCCAAAGTAACTAAAAAAATATTTTTTTTCCAAAGTAACTAAAAAAATATTTTTTTTTCCAAAGTAACTAAAAAAATATATTTTTTTTCCAAAGTAACTAAAAAAATATTTTTTTTCCAAAGTAACTAAAAAAATATTTTTTTTTCCAAAGTAACTAAAAAAATATTTTTTTTTCCAAAGTAACTAAAAAAATATTTTTTTTTCCAAAGTAACTAAAAAAATATTTTTTTTTCCAAAGAAACTAAAAAAATATTTTTTTTCCAAAGTAACTAAAAAAATATTTTTTTTTCCAAAGTAACTAAAAAAATATTTTTTTTTCCAAAGTAACTAAAAAAATATTTTTTTTCCCAAAGAAACTAAAAAAATATTTTTTTTTCCAAAGTAACTAAAAAATTTTTTTTTTTCCAAAGAAACTAAAAAAATATTTTTTTTTCCAAAGTAACTAAAAAAATATTTTTTTTTCCAAAGTAACTAAAAAAATATTTTTTTTTCCAAAGTAACTAAAAAAATATTTTTTTTCCAAAGTAACTAAAAAAATATTTTTTTTCCAAAGTAACTAAAAAAATATTTTTTTTTCCAAAGTAACTAAAAAAATATTTTTTTTTCCAAAAGTAACTAAAAAAATATTTTTTTTTCCAAAATAAATAAAAAAAATATTTTTTTTTCCAAAGTAACTAAAAAAATATTTTTTTTCCAAAGTAACTAAAAAAATATTTTTTTTCCAAAGTAACTAAAAAAAATTTTTTTTCCCAAAGTAACTAAAAAAAATATTTTTTTCCAAAGTAACTAAAAAAAATTTTTTTTTCCAAAGTAACTAAAAAAATATTTTTTTTTCCAAAGTAACTAAAAAAATATTTTTTTTTCCAAAGAAACTAAAAAAATATTTTTTTTTCCAAAGTAACTAAAAAAATTTTTTTTTTTCCAAAGTAACTAAAAAAATATTTTTTTTTCCAAAGTAACTAAAATTTTTTTTTTTTTTCCAAAGAAACTAAAAAAATATTTTTTTTTCCAAAGTAACTAAAAAAAATATTTTTTTTCCAAAGAAACTAAAAAAATATTTTTTTTTCCAAAGTAACTAAAAAAATTTTTTTTTTTCCAAAGAAACTAAAAAAATATTTTTTTTTCCAAAGTAACTAAAAAATTTTTTTTTTTTCCAAAGTAACTAAAAAAATATTTTTTTTTCCAAAGAAACTAAAAAAATATTTTTTTTTCCAAAGTAACTAAAAAAATATTTTTTTTTCCAAAGTAACTAAAAAAAATTTTTTTTCCCCCAAAGTAACTAAAAAAATATTTTTTTTTCCAAAGTAACTAAAAAATATTTTTTTTTCCAAAGTAACTAAAAAAATATTTTTTTTTCCAAAGTAACTAAAAAAATATTTTTTTTTCCAAAGTAACTAAAAAAATATTTTTTTTTCCAAAGTAACTAAAAAAATATTTTTTTTTCCAAAGAAACTAAAAAAATATATTTTTTTCCAAAGTAACTAAAAAAATTTTTTTTCCAAAGTAACTAAAAAAATATATTTTTTTCCAAAGTAACTAAAAAAATATTTTTTTTCCCAAAGAAACTAAAAAAATATTTTTTTTCCAAAGTAACTAAAAAAAATTTTTTTTTCCAAAGAAACTAAAAAAATATTTTTTTTTCCAAAGTAACTAAAAAAATATTTTTTTTCCCAAAGTAACTAAAAAAATATTTTTTTTTCCAAAGTAACTAAAAAAATATTTTTTTTTCCAAAGTAACTAAAAAAATATTTTTTTTCCAAAGTAACTAAAAAAATATATTTTTTTCCAAAGTAACTAAAAAAATATTTTTTTCCCAAAGAAACTAAAAAAATATTTTTTTTCCAAAGTAACTAAAAAAAAAATTTTTTTCCAAAGAAACTAAAAAAATATTTTTTTTTCCAAAGTAACTAAAAAAATATTTTTTTTCCCAAAGTAACTAAAAAAATATTTTTTTTTCCAAAGTAACTAAAAAAATATTTTTTTTTCCAAAGTAACTAAAAAAATATTTTTTTTCCAAAGTAACTAAAAAAATATTTTTTTTCCAAAGTAACTAAAAAAATATTTTTTTTTCCAAAGTAACTAAAAAAATAATTTTTTTTCCAAAAGTAACTAAAAAAATATTTTTTTTTCCAAAATAACTAAAAAAATATATTTTTTTTCAAAGTAACTAAAAAAATATTTTTTTTCCAAAGTAACTAAAAAAATATTTTTTTTTCCAAAGTAACTAAAAAAATATTTTTTTTTCCAAAGTAACTAAAAAAATATTTTTTTTTCCAAAGTAACTAAAAAAATATTTTTTTTTCCAAAATAACTAAAAAAATATTTTTTTTTCCAAAGAAACTAAAAAAATATTTTTTTTTCCAAAGTAACTAAAATTTTTTTTTTTTTTCCAAAGAAACTAAAAACATATTTTTTTTCCAAAGTAACTAAACAAATATTTTTTTTTCCAAAGTAACTAAAAAAATATATTTTTTTCCAAAGTAACTAAAAAAATATTTTTTTTTCCAAAGTAACTAAAAAAATATTTTTTTTTCCAAAGAAACTAAAAAAATATTTTTTTTTCCAAAGTAACTAAAAAACATTTTTTTTTTCCAAAGTAACTAAAAAAATATTTTTTTTTCCAAAGTAACTAAAAAAAAAAAATTTTTCCAAAGTAACTAAAAAAATATTTTTTTTTCCAAAGTAACTAAAAAAATATTTTTTTTTCCAAAGAAACTAAAAAAATATTTTTTTTTCCAAAGTAACTAAAAAATTTTTTTTTTTTCCAAAGTAACTAAAAAAATATTTTTTTTTCCAAAGTAACTAAAAAAATATTTTTTTTCCCAAAGAAACTAAAAAAATATTTTTTTTCCAAAGTAACTAAAAAAAAATTTTTTTTTCCAAAGAAACTAAAAAAATATTTTTTTTTCCAAAGTAACTAAAAAAATATTTTTTTTTCCAAAGTAACTAAAAAAATATTTTTTTTTCCAAAGTAACTAAAAAAAATATTTTTTTTCCAAAGTAACTAAAAAAATATTTTTTTTCCAAAGTAACTAAAAAAATATATTTTTTTCCAAAGTAACTAAAAAAATATTTTTTTTCCAAAGTAACTAAAAAAATATTTTTTTTTCCAAAGTAACTAAAAAAATATTTTTTTTTCCAAAGAAACTAAAAAAATATTTTTTTTTCCAATGTAACTAAAAAAAAAATTTTTTTTCCAAAGTAACTAAAAAAATATTTTTTTTTCCAAAGTAACTAAAAAAATATTTTTTTTTCCAAAGAAACTAAAAAAATATATTTTTTTTCCAAAGTAACTAAAAAAAATTTTTTTTTTCCAAAGAAACTAAAAAAATATTTTTTTTCCAAAGTAACTAAAAAAAAAATTTTTTTAGTTACATTGGAAAAAAAAAAAAAAAAATTTCCAAAGAAACTAAAAAAATATTTTTTTTTCCAAAGTAACTAAAAAAATATTTTTTTTTCCAAAGTAACTAAAAAAATATTTTTTTTTCCAAAGTAACTAAAAAAATATTTTTTTTCCAAAGTAACTAAAAAAATATTTTTTTTTCCAAAGTAACTAAAAAAATATTTTTTTTTCCAAAATAACTAAAAAAATATTTTTTTTTCCAAAGTAACTAAAAAAATATTTTTTTTCCAAAGTAACTAAAAAAATATTTTTTTTTCCAAAGTAACTAAAAAAATATTTTTTTTTCCAAAGTAACTAAAAAAATATTTTTTTTTCCAAAGTAACTAAAAAAATATTTTTTTTTCCAAAGTAACTAAAAAAATATTTTTTTTCCAAAGTAACTAAAAAAATATTTTTTTTCCAAAGTAACTAAAAAAATATTTTTTTTCCAAAGTAACTAAAAAAATATATTTTTTTTCCAAAGTAACTAAAAAAATATTTTTTTTCCAAAGTAACTAAAAAAATATTTTTTTTTCCAAAGTAACTAAAAAAATATTTTTTTTTCCAAAGTAACTAAAAAAATATTTTTTTTTCCAAAGTAACTAAAAAAATATTTTTTTTTCCAAAGAAACTAAAAAAATATTTTTTTTCCAAAGTAACTAAAAAAATATTTTTTTTTCCAAAGTAACTAAAAAAATATTTTTTTTTCCAAAGTAACTAAAAAAATATTTTTTTTCCCAAAGAAACTAAAAAAATATTTTTTTTTCCAAAGTAACTAAAAAAATTTTTTTTTTCCAAAGAAACTAAAAAAATATCTTTCCAAAGTAACTAAAAAAATTTTTTTTTTCCAAAGTAACTAAAAAAATATTTTTTTTTCCAAAGTAACTAAAAAAATATTTTTTTTTCCAAAGTAACTAAAAAAATATTTTTTTTCCAAAGTAACTAAAAAAATATTTTTTTTCCAAAGTAACTAAAAAAATATTCTTTTTTCCAAAGTAACTAAAAAAATATTTTTTTTTCCAAAGTAACTAAAAAAATATTTTTTTTCCAAAGTAACTAAAAAAATATTTTTTTTTCCAAAGTAACTAAAAAAATATTTTTTTTTCCAAAGTAACTAAAAAAATTTTTTTTTTTCCAAAGTAACTAAAAAAATATTTTTTTTCCCAAAGAAACTAAAAAAATATTTTTTTTTCCAAAGTAACTAAAAATTTTTTTTTTTTTCCAAAGAAACTAAAAACATATTTTTTTTTCCAAAGTAACTAAACAAATATTTTTTTTTCCAAAGTAACTAAAAAAATATTTTTTTTTCCAAAGTAACTAAAAAAATATTTTTTTTTCCAAAGTAACTAAAAAAATATTTTTTTTTCCAAAGAAACTAAAAAAATATTTTTTTTTCCAAAGTAACTAAAAAAAATTTTTTTTTTCCAAAGTAACTAAAAAAATATTTTTTTTTCCAAAGTAACTAAAAAAATATTTTTTTTCCAAAGTAACTAAAAAAATATATTTTTTTCCAAAGAAACTAAAAAAATATTTTTTTTTCCAAAGTAACTAAAAAAAAATTTTTTTTTCCAAAGTAACTAAAAAATTATTTTTTTTCCCAAAGTAACTAAAAAAATATTTTTTTTTCCAAAGTAACTAAAAAAATATTTTTTTTTCCAAAGTAACTAAAAAAATATTTTTTTTCCAAAGTAACTAAAAAAAATTTTTTTTTTCCAAAGTAACTAAAAAAATATTTTTTTTTCCAAAGTAACTAAAAAAATATTTTTTTTCCAAAGTAACTAAAAAAATATTTTTTTTCCAAAGTAACTAAAAAAATATTTTTTTTTCCAAAATAACTAAAAAAATATTTTTTTTTCCAAAGTAACTAAAAAAATATTTTTTTTCCAAAGTAACTAAAAAAATATTTTTTTTTCCAAAGTAACTAAAAAAATATTTTTTTTTCCAAAGTAACTAAAAAAATATTTTTTTTTCCAAAGTAACTAAAAAAATATTTTTTTTTCCAAAGAAACTAAAAAAATATTTTTTTTTCCAAAGTAACTAAAAAAATTTTTTTTTTTCCAAAGTAACTAAAAAAATATTTTTTTTCCAAAGTAACTAAAAAAATATATTTTTTCCAAAGTAACTAAAAAAATATTATTTTTTTCCAAAGTAACTAAAAATTTTTTTTTTTTTCCAAAGTAACTAAAAAAATATTTTTTTTCCAAAGTAACTAAAAAAATATTTTTTTTCCAAAGTAACTAAAAAAATATTTTTTTTTCCAAAGTAACTAAAAAAATATTTTTTTTTCCAAAGTAACTAAAAAAATATTTTTTTTCCAAAGTAACTAAAAAAATATTTTTTTTCCAAAGTAACTAAAAAAATATTTTTTTTTCCAAAGTAACTAAAAAAATATTTTTTTTCCAAAGTAACTAAAAAAATATTTTTTTTTCCAAAGAAACTAAAAAAATATTTTTTTTTCCAAAGTAACTAAAAAAATATTTTTTTTCCAAAGTAACTAAAAAAATATTTTTTTTTCCAAAGTAACTAAAATTTTATTTTTTTTTCCAAAGTAACTAAAAAAATATTTTTTTTTCCAAAGTAACTAAAAATATATATTTTTTTCCAAAGTAACTAAAAAAATATTTTTTTTTCCAAAGTAACTAAAAAAATATATTTTTTTCCAAAGTAACTAAAAAAATATTTTTTTTTCCAAAGAAACTAAAAAAATATTTTTTTTTCCAAAGTAACTAAAAAAATATTTTTTTTTCCAAAGTAACTAAAAAAATATTTTTTTTTCCAAAGTAACTAAAAAAATATTTTTTTTTCCAAAGTAACTAAAAAAATATTTTTTTTTCCAAAGTAACTAAAAAAATATTTTTTTTTCCAAAGTAACTAAAAAAATATTTTTTTTTCCAAAGTAACTAAAAAAATATTTTTTTTTCCAAAGTAACTAAAAAAATATTTTTTTTTCCAAAGAAACTAAAAAAATATTTTTTTTTCCAAAGTAACTAAAAAAATATTTTTTTTTCCAAAGTAACTAAAAAAAATGTTTTTTTTCCAAAGTAACTAAAAAAATATTTTTTTTTCCAAAGTAACTAAAAAAATATTTTTTTTTCCAAAGAAACTAAAAAAAATTTTTTTTTTCCAAAGAAACTAAAAAAATATTTTTTTTTCCAAAGTAACTAAAAAATTTTTTTTTTTTCCAAAGAAACTAAAAAAAAAAATTTTTTTCCAAAGTAACTAAAAAATTTTTTTTTTTTCCAAAGTAACTAAAAAAATATTTTTTTTTCCAAAGTAACTAAAAAAATATTTTTTTTTCCAAAGTAACTAAAAAAATATTTTTTTTCCCAAAGTAACTAAAAAAATATTTTTTTTTCCAAAGTAACTAAAAAAATATTTTTTTTTCCAAAGAAACTAAAAAAATATTTTTTTTTCCAAAGTAACTAAAATTTTTTTTTTTTTCCAAAGTAACTAAAAAAATATATTTTTTTCCAAAGTAACTAAAAAAATATTTTTTTTCCCAAAGAAACTAAAAAAATATTTTTTTTTCCAAAGTAACTAAAAAATATTTTTTTTTTCCAAAGAAACTAAAAAAATATTTTTTTTTCCAAAGTAACTAAAAAAATATTTTTTTTTCCAAAGTAACTAAAAAAAATTTTTTTTTTCCAAAGTAACTAAAAAAATATTTTTTTTTCCAAAGTAACTAAAAAAATATTTTTTTTCCAAAGTAACTAAAAAAATATTTTTTTTCCAAAGTAACTAAAAAAATATTTTTTTTTCCAAAGTAACTAAAAAAATATTTTTTTTTCCAAAGTAACTAAAAAAATATTTTTTTTTCCAAAGTAACTAAAAAAATATTTTTTTTTCCAAAGAAACTAAAAAAATATTTTTTTTTCCAAAGTAACTAAAAAAATTTTTTTTTTTCCAAAGTAACTAAAAAAAATTTTTTTTTTCCAAAGTAACTAAAAAAATATTTTTTTTTCCAAAGAAACTAAAAAAATATTTTTTTTTCCAAAGTAACTAAAAAAATATTTTTTTTTCCAAAGAAACTAAAAAAAATTTTTTTTTCCAAAGTAACTAAAAAAAAATTTTTTTTTCCAAAGTAACTAAAATTTTTTTTTTTTTTCCAAAGAAACTAAAAAAATATTTTTTTTTCCAAAGTAACTAAAAAAAAATTTTTTTTTCCAAAGTAACTAAAAAATTATTTTTTTTCCCAAAGTAACTAAAAAAATTTTTTTTTTCCAAAGTAACTAAAAAAATATTTTTTTTTCCAAAGTAACTAAAAAAATTTTTTTTTTCCAAAGTAACTAAAAAAATATTTTTTTTTCCAAAGTAACTAAAAAAATATTTTTTTTTCCAAAGTAACTAAAAAAATATTTTTTTTCCAAAGTAACTAAAAAAATTTTTTTTTTCCAAAGTAACTAAAAAAATATTTTTTTTTCCAAAGTAACTAAACAAATATTTTTTTTTCCAAAGTAACAAAAAAAAAATTTTTTTTTCCAAAATAACTAAAAAAATATTTTTTTTTCCAAAGTAACTAAAAAAATATTTTTTTTTCCAAAGTAACTAAAAAAATATTTTTTTTTCCAAAGTAACTAAAAAAATATTTTTTTTTCCAAAGTAACTAAAAAAATATTTTTTTTCCAAAGTAACTAAAAAAATATTTTTTTTTCCAAAATAACTAAAAAAATATTTTTTTTTCCAAAGTAACTAAAAAAATTTTTTTTTCCAAAGTAACTAAAAAATTTTTTTTTTCCAAAGTAACTAAAAAAATATTTTTTTTCCAAAGTAACTAAAAAAATATTTTTTTTTCCAAAGTAACTAAAAAAATATTTTTTTTTCCAAAGTAACTAAAAAAATATTTTTTTTTCCAAAATAACTAAAAAAATATTTTTTTTTCCAAAGTAACTAAAAAAATATTTTTTTTCCAAAGTAACTAAAAAAATATTTTTTTTTCCAAAGTAACTAAAAAATTTTTTTTTTTCCAAAGTAACTAAAAAAATATTTTTTTTTCCACAGAAACTAAAAAAAATTTTTTTTTTCCAAAGTAACTAAAAAAATTTTTTTTTTTCCAAAGTAACTAAAAAAATATTTTTTTTTCCAAAGTAACTAAAAATTTTTTTTTTTTCCAAAGAAACTAAAAAAATATTTTTTTTTCCAAAGTAACTAAAAAAAATATTTTTTTTCCAAAGAAACTAAAAAAATATATTTTTTTTCCAAAGTAACTAAAAAATATATTTTTTTTCCAAAGAAACTAAAAAAATATTTTTTTTTCCAAAGTAACTAAAAAAATATTTTTTTTCCCAAAGTAACTAAAAAAATATTTTTTTTTCCAAAGAAACTAAAAAAATATTTTTTTTTCCAAAGTAACTAAAAAAATATTTTTTTTTCCAAAGTAACTAAAAAAATATTTTTTTTTCCAAAGTAACTAAAAAAATATTTTTTTTCCCAAAGTAACTAAAAAAATATTTTTTTTCCCAAAGAAACTAAAAAAATATTTTTTTTTCCAAAGTAACTAAAAAAAATTTTTTTTTCCAAAGAAACTAAAAAAATACTTTTTTTTTCCAAAGTAACTAAAAAAATATTTTTTTTTCCCAAAGTAACTAAAAAAATATTTTTTTTTCCAAAGTAACTAAAAAAATATTTTTTTTTCCAAAGTAACTAAAAAAATATTTTTTTTCCAAAGTAACTAAAAAAATATTTTTTTTCCAAAGTAACTAAAAAAATATTTTTTTTTCCAAAGTAACTAAAAAAATATTTTTTTTTCCAAAAGTAACTAAAAAAATATTTTTTTTTCCAAAATAAATAAAAAAAATATTTTTTTTTCCAAAGTAACTAAAAAAATATTTTTTTTCCAAAGTAACTAAAAAAATATTTTTTTTCCAAAGTAACTAAAAAAAATTTTTTTTCCCAAAGTAACTAAAAAATATATTTTTTTCCAAAGTAACTAAAAAAAATTTTTTTTCCCAAAGAAACTAAAAAATTTTTTTTTTTTCCAAAGTAACTAAAAAAATATTTTTTTTTCCAAAGAAACTAAAAAAATATTTTTTTTTCCAAAGTAACTAAAAAAATTTTTTTTTTTCCAAAGTAACTAAAAAAATATTTTTTTTTCCAAAGTAACTAAAATTTTTTTTTTTTTTCCAAAGAAACTAAAAAAATATTTTTTTTTCCAAAGTAACTAAAAAAAATATTTTTTTTCCAAAGAAACTAAAAAAATATTTTTTTTTCCAAAGTAACTAAAAAAAATATTTTTTTTCCAAAGAAACTAAAAAAATTTTTTTTTTTCCAAAGTAACTAAAAAAAAATTTTTTTTTCCAAAGAAACTAAAAAATTTTTTTTTTTTCCAAAGTAACTAAAAAAAAATTTTTTTTTCCAAAGTAACTAAAAAAATATTTTTTTTTCCAAAGAAACTAAAAAAATATTTTTTTTTCCAAAGAAACTAAAAAAATATTTTTTTTTCCAAAGTAACTAAAAAAAATTTTTTTTTTCCAAAGTAACTAAAAAAATATTTTTTTTTCCAAAGAAACTAAAAAAATATTTTTTTTTCCAAAGTAACTAAAAAAATATTTTTTTTTCCAAAGTAACTAAAAAAATATATTTTTTTCCAAAGTAACTAAAAAAATATTTTTTTTTCCAAAGTAACTAAAAAAATATTTTTTTTCCCAAAGTAACTAAAAAAATATTTTTTTTTCCAAAGTAACTAAAAAAATATTTTTTTTTCCAAAGTAACTAAAAAAATATTTTTTTTCCAAAGTAACTAAAAAAATATTTTTTTTCCAAAGTAACTAAAAAAATATTTTTTTTTCCAAAGTAACTAAAAAAATAATTTTTTTTCCAAAAGTAACTAAAAAAATATTTTTTTTTCCAAAATAACTAAAAAAATATATTTTTTTTCAAAGTAACTAAAAAAATATTTTTTTTCCAAAGTAACTAAAAAAATATTTTTTTTTCCAAAGTAACTAAAAAAATATTTTTTTTTCCAAAGTAACTAAAAAAATATTTTTTTTTCCAAAGTAACTAAAAAAATATTTTTTTTTCCAAAATAACTAAAAAAATATTTTTTTTTCCAAAGTAACTAAAAAAATATTTTTTTTCCAAAGTAACTAAAAAAATATTTTTTTTTCCAAAGTAACTAAAACATTTTTTTTTTCCAAAGTAACTAAAAAAAATTTTTTTTTTCCAAAGTAACTAAAAAAATATTTTTTTTTCCAAAGAAACTAAAAAAAATTTTTTTTTTCCAAAGTAACTAAAAAAAATTTTTTTTTTCCAAAGTAACTAAAAAAATATATTTTTTTCCAAAGTAACTAAAAAATATTTTTTTTTTCCAAAGAAACTAAAAAAATATTTTTTTTTCCAAAGTAACTAAAAAAAATATTTTTTTTCCAAAGAAACTAAAAAAATATTTTTTTTTCCAAAGTAACTAAAAAAAAATTTTTTTTTCCAAAGAAACTAAAAAAATTATTTTTTTTCCAAAGTAACTAAAAAAATATTTTTTTTTCCAAAGAAACTAAAAAAATATTTTTTTTTCCAAAGTAACTAAAAAAATATTTTTTTTTCCAAAGTAACTAAAAACAATTTTTTTTCCCAAAGTAACTAAAAAAAGATTTTTTTTTCCAAAGTAACTAAAAAATATTTTTTTTTCCAAAGTAACTAAAAAAATATTTTTTTTTCCAAAGTAACTAAAAAAATATTTTTTTTTCCAAAGTAACTAAAAAAATATTTTTTTTTCCAAAGTAACTAAAAAAATATTTTTTTTCCCAAAGAAACTAAAAAAATATTTTTTTTTCCAAAGTAACTAAAAAAAATATTTTTTTTCCAAAGTAACTAAAAAAATATTTTTTTTTCCAAAGTAACTAAAAAAATATTTTTTTTTCCAAAAGTAACTAAAAAAATATTTTTTTTTCCAAAATAAATAAAAAAAATTTTTTTTTTCCAAAGTAACTAAAAAAATATTTTTTTTCCAAAGTAACTAAAAAAATATTTTTTTTCCAAAGTAACTAAAAAAATTTTTTTTTCCCAAAGTAACTAAAAAATATATTTTTTTCCAAAGTAACTAAAAAAAATTTTTTTTTCCAAAGTAACTAAAAAAAATTTTTTTTTCCAAAGTAACTAAAAAAATATTTTTTTTTCCAAAGAAACTAAAAAAATATTTTTTTTTCCAAAGTAACTAAAAAAATTTTTTTTTTTCCAAAGTAACTAAAAAAATATTTTTTTTTCCAAAGTAACTAAAATTTTTTTTTTTTTTCCAAAGAAACTAAAAAAATATTTTTTTTTCCAAAGTAACTAAAAAAAATATTTTTTTTCCAAAGAAACTAAAAAAATATTTTTTTTTCCAAAGTAACTAAAAAAAATATTTTTTTTCCAAAGAAACTAAAAAAATATTTTTTTTTCCAAAGTAACTAAAAAAAATTTTTTTTTTCCAAAGAAACTAAAAAAATATTTTTTTTTCCAAAGTAACTAAAAAAATTTTTTTTTTTCCAAAGTAACTAAAAAAATATTTTTTTTTCCAAAGAAACTAAAAAAATATTTTTTTTTCCAAAGAAACTAAAAAAATATTTTTTTTTCCAAAGTAACTAAAAAAAATTTTTTTTTTCCAAAGTAACTAAAAAAATATTTTTTTTTCCAAAGAAACTAAAAAAATATTTTTTTTTCCAAAGTAACTAAAAAAATATATTTTTTTCCAAAGTAACTAAAAAAATATATTTTTTTCCAAAGTAACTAAAAAAATATTTTTTTTTCCAAAGTAACTAAAAAAATATTTTTTTTCCCAAAGTAACTAAAAAAATATTTTTTTTTCCAAAGTAACTAAAAAAATATTTTTTTTTCCAAAGTAACTAAAAAAATATTTTTTTTCCAAAGTAACTAAAAAAATATTTTTTTTCCAAAGTAACTAAAAAAATATTTTTTTTTCCAAAGTAACTAAAAAAATTTTTTTTTTTCCAAAAGTAACTAAAAAAATATTTTTTTTTCCAAAATAACTAAAAAAATATTTTTTTTTTCAAAGTAACTAAAAAAATATTTTTTTTCCAAAGTAACTAAAAAAATATTTTTTTTTCCAAAGTAACTAAAAAAATATTTTTTTTTCCAAAGTAACTAAAAAAATATTTTTTTTTCCAAAGTAACTAAAAAAATATTTTTTTTTCCAAAATAACTAAAAAAATATTTTTTTTTCCAAAGTAACTAAAAAAATATTTTTTTTCCAAAGTAACTAAAAAAATATTTTTTTTCCAAAGTAACTAAAACATTTTTTTTTTCCAAAGTAACTAAAAAAATTTTTTTTTTTCCAAAGTAACTAAAAAAATATTTTTTTTTCCAAAGAAACTAAAAAAAAATTTTTTTTTCCAAAGTAACTAAAAAAAATTTTTTTTTTCCAAAGTAACTAAAAAAATATATTTTTTTCCAAAGTAACTAAAAAATATTTTTTTTTTCCAAAGAAACTAAAAAAATATTTTTTTTTCCAAAGTAACTAAAAAAAATATTTTTTTTCCAAAGAAACTAAAAAAATATTTTTTTTTCCAAAGTAACTAAAAAAATTTTTTTTTTTCCAAAGAAACTAAAAAAATATTTTTTTTTCCAAAGTAACTAAAAAAATTATTTTTTTTCCAAAGTAACTAAAAAAATATTTTTTTTTCCAAAGAAACTAAAAAAATATTTTTTTTTCCAAAGAAACTAAAAAAATATTTTTTTTCCAAAGTAACTAAAAAAATATTTTTTTTTCCAAAGTAACTAAAAAAATATTTTTTTTTCCAAAGTAACTAAAAAAATATTTTTTTTCCCAAAGAAACTAAAAAAATATTTTTTTTTCCAAAGTAACTAAAAAAATTTTTTTTTTCCAAAGAAACTAAAAAAATATCTTTTTTTCCAAAGTAACTAAAAAAATTTTTTTTTTCCAAAGTAACTAAAAAAATATTTTTTTTTCCAAAGTAACTAAAAAAATATTTTTTTTTCCAAAGTAACTAAAAAAATATTTTTTTTCCAAAGTAACTAAAAAAATATTTTTTTTCCAAAGTAACTAAAAAAATATTCTTTTTTCCAAAGTAACTAAAAAAATATTTTTTTTTCCAAAGTAACTAAAAAAATATTTTTTTTCCAAAGTAACTAAAAAAATATTTTTTTTTCCAAAGTAACTAAAAAAATATTTTTTTTTCCAAAGTAACTAAAAAAATTTTTTTTTTTCCAAAGTAACTAAAAAAATATTTTTTTTCCCAAAGAAACTAAAAAAATATTTTTTTTTCCAAAGTAACTAAAAATTTTTTTTTTTTTCCAAAGAAACTAAAAACATATTTTTTTTTCCAAAGTAACTAAACAAATATTTTTTTTTCCAAAGTAACTAAAAAAATATTTTTTTTTCCAAAGTAACTAAAAAAATATTTTTTTTTCCAAAGTAACTAAAAAAATATTTTTTTTTCCAAAGAAACTAAAAAAATATTTTTTTTTCCAAAGTAACTAAAAAAAATTTTTTTTTTCCAAAGTAACTAAAAAAATATTTTTTTTTCCAAAGTAACTAAAAAAATATTTTTTTTCCAAAGTAACTAAAAAAATATATTTTTTTCCAAAGAAACTAAAAAAATATTTTTTTTTCCAAAGTAACTAAAAAAAAATTTTTTTTTCCAAAGTAACTAAAAAATTATTTTTTTTCCCAAAGTAACTAAAAAAATATTTTTTTTTCCAAAGTAACTAAAAAAATATTTTTTTTCCAAAGTAACTAAAAAAATATTTTTTTTCCAAAGTAACTAAAAAAAAATTTTTTTTTCCAAAGTAACTAAAAAAATATTTTTTTTTCCAAAGTAACTAAAAAAATATTTTTTTTCCAAAGTAACTAAAAAAATATTTTTTTTCCAAAGTAACTAAAAAAATATTTTTTTTTCCAAAATAACTAAAAAAATATTTTTTTTTCCAAAGTAACTAAAAAAATATTTTTTTTCCAAAGTAACTAAAAAAATATTTTTTTTTCCAAAGTAACTAAAAAAATATTTTTTTTTCCAAAGTAACTAAAAAAATATTTTTTTTTCCAAAGTAACTAAAAAAATATTTTTTTTTCCAAAGAAACTAAAAAAATATTTTTTTTTCCAAAGTAACTAAAAAAATTTTTTTTTTTCCAAAGTAACTAAAAAAATATTTTTTTTCCAAAGTAACTAAAAAAATATATTTTTTCCAAAGTAACTAAAAAAATATTATTTTTTTCCAAAGTAACTAAAAAATTTTTTTTTTTTCCAAAGTAACTAAAAAAATATTTTTTTTCCAAAGTAACTAAAAAAATATTTTTTTTCCAAAGTAACTAAAAAAATATTTTTTTTTCCAAAGTAACTAAAAAAATATTTTTTTTTCCAAAGTAACTAAAAAAATATTTTTTTTCCAAAGTAACTAAAAAAATATTTTTTTTCCAAAGTAACTAAAAAAATATTTTTTTTTCCAAAGTAACTAAAAAAATATTTTTTTTTCCAAAGTAACTAAAAAAATATTTTTTTTTCCAAAGAAACTAAAAAAATATTTTTTTTTCCAAAGTAACTAAAAAAATATTTTTTTTCCAAAGTAACTAAAAAAATATTTTTTTTTCCAAAGTAACTAAAATTTTATTTTTTTTTCCAAAGTAACTAAAAAAATATTTTTTTTTCCAAAGTAACTAAAAATATATATTTTTTTCCAAAGTAACTAAAAAAATATTTTTTTTTCCAAAGTAACTAAAAAAATATATTTTTTTCCAAAGTAACTAAAAAAATATTTTTTTTTCCAAAGAAACTAAAAAAATATTTTTTTTTCCAAAGTAACTAAAAAAATATTTTTTTTTCCAAAGTAACTAAAAAAATATTTTTTTTTCCAAAGTAACTAAAAAAATATTTTTTTTTCCAAAGTAACTAAAAAAATATTTTTTTTTCCAAAGTAACTAAAAAAATATTTTTTTTTCCAAAGTAACTAAAAAAATATTTTTTTTTCCAAAGTAACTAAAAAAATATTTTTTTTTCCAAAGTAACTAAAAAAATATTTTTTTTTCCAAAGAAACTAAAAAAATATTTTTTTTTCCAAAGTAACTAAAAAAATATTTTTTTTTCCAAAGTAACTAAAAAAAATGTTTTTTTTCCAAAGTAACTAAAAAAATATTTTTTTTTCCAAAGTAACTAAAAAAATATTTTTTTTTCCAAAGAAACTAAAAAAAAATTTTTTTTTCCAAAGAAACTAAAAAAATATTTTTTTTTCCAAAGTAACTAAAAAATTTTTTTTTTTTCCAAAGAAACTAAAAAAAAAAATTTTTTTCCAAAGTAACTAAAAAATTTTTTTTTTTTCCAAAGTAACTAAAAAAATATTTTTTTTTCCAAAGTAACTAAAAAAATATTTTTTTTTCCAAAGTAACTAAAAAAATATTTTTTTTCCCAAAGTAACTAAAAAAATATTTTTTTTTCCAAAGTAACTAAAAAAATATTTTTTTTTCCAAAGAAACTAAAAAAATATTTTTTTTTCCAAAGTAACTAAAATTTTTTTTTTTTTCCAAAGTAACTAAAAAAATATATTTTTTTCCAAAGTAACTAAAAAAATATTTTTTTTCCCAAAGAAACTAAAAAAATATTTTTTTTTCCAAAGTAACTAAAAAATATTTTTTTTTTCCAAAGAAACTAAAAAAATATTTTTTTTTCCAAAGTAACTAAAAAAATATTTTTTTTTCCAAAGTAACTAAAAAAAATTTTTTTTTTCCAAAGTAACTAAAAAAATATTTTTTTTTCCAAAGTAACTAAAAAAATATTTTTTTTCCAAAGTAACTAAAAAAATATTTTTTTTCCAAAGTAACTAAAAAAATATTTTTTTTTCCAAAGTAACTAAAAAAATATTTTTTTTTCCAAAGTAACTAAAAAAATATTTTTTTTTCCAAAGTAACTAAAAAAATATTTTTTTTTCCAAAGAAACTAAAAAAATATTTTTTTTTCCAAAGTAACTAAAAAAATTTTTTTTTTTCCAAAGTAACTAAAAAAAATTTTTTTTTTCCAAAGTAACTAAAAAAATATTTTTTTTTCCAAAGAAACTAAAAAAATATTTTTTTTTCCAAAGTAACTAAAAAAATATTTTTTTTTCCAAAATAACTAAAAAAATATTTTTTTTTCCAAAGTAACTAAAAAAATTTTTTTTTCCAAAGTAACTAAAAAATTTTTTTTTTCCAAAGTAACTAAAAAAATATTTTTTTTCCAAAGTAACTAAAAAAATATTTTTTTTTCCAAAGTAACTAAAAAAATATTTTTTTTTCCAAAGTAACTAAAAAAATATTTTTTTTTCCAAAATAACTAAAAAAATATTTTTTTTTCCAAAGTAACTAAAAAAATATTTTTTTTCCAAAGTAACTAAAAAAATATTTTTTTTTCCAAAGTAACTAAAAAATTTTTTTTTTTCCAAAGTAACTAAAAAAATATTTTTTTTTCCACAGAAACTAAAAAAAAAATTTTTTTTCCAAAGTAACTAAAAAAATTTTTTTTTTTCCAAAGTAACTAAAAAAATATTTTTTTTTCCAAAGTAACTAAAAAATTTTTTTTTTTCCAAAGAAACTAAAAAAATATTTTTTTTTCCAAAGTAACTAAAAAAAATATTTTTTTTCCAAAGAAACTAAAAAAATATATTTTTTTTCCAAAGTAACTAAAAAAAATATTTTTTTTCCAAAGAAACTAAAAAAATATTTTTTTTTCCAAAGTAACTAAAAAAATATTTTTTTTCCCAAAGTAACTAAAAAAATATTTTTTTTTCCAAAGAAACTAAAAAAATATTTTTTTTTCCAAAGTAACTAAAAAAATATTTTTTTTTCCAAAGTAACTAAAAAAATATTTTTTTTTCCAAAGTAACTAAAAAAATATTTTTTTTCCCAAAGTAACTAAAAAAATATTTTTTTTCCCAAAGAAACTAAAAAAATATTTTTTTTTCCAAAGTAACTAAAAAAAATTTTTTTTTCCAAAGAAACTAAAAAAATATTTTTTTTTCCAAAGTAACTAAAAAAATATTTTTTTTTCCCAAAGTAACTAAAAAAATATTTTTTTTTCCAAAGTAACTAAAAAAATATTTTTTTTTCCAAAGTAACTAAAAAAATATTTTTTTTCCAAAGTAACTAAAAAAATATTTTTTTTCCAAAGTAACTAAAAAAATATTTTTTTTTCCAAAGTAACTAAAAAAATATTTTTTTTTCCAAAAGTAACTAAAAAAATATTTTTTTTTCCAAAATAAATAAAAAAAATATTTTTTTTTCCAAAGTAACTAAAAAAATATTTTTTTTCCAAAGTAACTAAAAAAATATTTTTTTTCCAAAGTAACTAAAAAAAATTTTTTTTCCCAAAGTAACTAAAAAATATATTTTTTTCCAAAGTAACTAAAAAAAATTTTTTTTCCCAAAGAAACTAAAAAATTTTTTTTTTTTCCAAAGTAACTAAAAAAATATTTTTTTTTCCAAAGAAACTAAAAAAATATTTTTTTTTCCAAAGTAACTAAAAAAATTTTTTTTTTTCCAAAGTAACTAAAAAAATATTTTTTTTTCCAAAGTAACTAAAATTTTTTTTTTTTTTCCAAAGAAACTAAAAAAATATTTTTTTTTCCAAAGTAACTAAAAAAAATATTTTTTTTCCAAAGAAACTAAAAAAATATTTTTTTTTCCAAAGTAACTAAAAAAAATATTTTTTTTCCAAAGAAACTAAAAAAATTTTTTTTTTCCAAAGTAACTAAAAAAAAATTTTTTTTTCCAAAGAAACTAAAAAATTTTTTTTTTTTCCAAAGTAACTAAAAAAAAATTTTTTTTTCCAAAGTAACTAAAAAAATATTTTTTTTTCCAAAGAAACTAAAAAAATATTTTTTTTTCCAAAGAAACTAAAAAAATATTTTTTTTTCCAAAGTAACTAAAAAAAATTTTTTTTTTCCAAAGTAACTAAAAAAATATTTTTTTTTCCAAAGAAACTAAAAAAATATTTTTTTTTCCAAAGTAACTAAAAAAATATTTTTTTTTCCAAAGTAACTAAAAAAATATATTTTTTTCCAAAGTAACTAAAAAAATATTTTTTTTTCCAAAGTAACTAAAAAAATATTTTTTTTCCCAAAGTAACTAAAAAAATATTTTTTTTTCCAAAGTAACTAAAAAAATATTTTTTTTTCCAAAGTAACTAAAAAAATATTTTTTTTCCAAAGTAACTAAAAAAATATTTTTTTTCCAAAGTAACTAAAAAAATATTTTTTTTTCCAAAGTAACTAAAAAAATAATTTTTTTTCCAAAAGTAACTAAAAAAATATTTTTTTTTCCAAAATAACTAAAAAAATATATTTTTTTTCAAAGTAACTAAAAAAATATTTTTTTTCCAAAGTAACTAAAAAAATATTTTTTTTTCCAAAGTAACTAAAAAAATATTTTTTTTTCCAAAGTAACTAAAAAAATATTTTTTTTTCCAAAGTAACTAAAAAAATATTTTTTTTTCCAAAATAACTAAAAAAATATTTTTTTTTCCAAAGTAACTAAAAAAATATTTTTTTTCCAAAGTAACTAAAAAAATATTTTTTTTTCCAAAGTAACTAAAACATTTTTTTTTTCCAAAGTAACTAAAAAAAATTTTTTTTTTCCAAAGTAACTAAAAAAATATTTTTTTTTCCAAAGAAACTAAAAAAAATTTTTTTTTTCCAAAGTAACTAAAAAAAATTTTTTTTTTCCAAAGTAACTAAAAAAATATATTTTTTTCCAAAGTAACTAAAAAATATTTTTTTTTTCCAAAGAAACTAAAAAAATATTTTTTTTTCCAAAGTAACTAAAAAAAATATTTTTTTTCCAAAGAAACTAAAAAAATATTTTTTTTTCCAAAGTAACTAAAAAAAATTTTTTTTTCCAAAGAAACTAAAAAAATTATTTTTTTTCCAAAGTAACTAAAAAAATATTTTTTTTTCCAAAGAAACTAAAAAAATATTTTTTTTTCCAAAGTAACTAAAAAAATATTTTTTTTTCCAAAGTAACTAAAAACAATTTTTTTTCCCAAAGTAACTAAAAAAAGATTTTTTTTTCCAAAGTAACTAAAAAATATTTTTTTTTCCAAAGTAACTAAAAAAATATTTTTTTTTCCAAAGTAACTAAAAAAATATTTTTTTTTCCAAAGTAACTAAAAAAATATTTTTTTTTCCAAAGTAACTAAAAAAATATTTTTTTTCCCAAAGAAACTAAAAAAATATTTTTTTTTCCAAAGTAACTAAAAAAAATATTTTTTTTCCAAAGTAACTAAAAAAATATTTTTTTTTCCAAAGTAACTAAAAAAATATTTTTTTTTCCAAAAGTAACTAAAAAAATATTTTTTTTTCCAAAATAAATAAAAAAAATATTTTTTTTTCCAAAGTAACTAAAAAAATATTTTTTTTCCAAAGTAACTAAAAAAATATTTTTTTTCCAAAGTAACTAAAAAATTTTTTTTTTCCCAAAGTAACTAAAAAATATATTTTTTTCCAAAGTAACTAAAAAAATTTTTTTTTTCCAAAGTAACTAAAAAAATTTTTTTTTTCCAAAGTAACTAAAAAAATATTTTTTTTTCCAAAGAAACTAAAAAAATATTTTTTTTTCCAAAGTAACTAAAAAAATTTTTTTTTTTCCAAAGTAACTAAAAAAATATTTTTTTTTCCAAAGTAACTAAAATTTTTTTTTTTTTTCCAAAGAAACTAAAAAAATATTTTTTTTTCCAAAGTAACTAAAAAAAATATTTTTTTTCCAAAGAAACTAAAAAAATATTTTTTTTTCCAAAGTAACTAAAAAAAATATTTTTTTTCCAAAGAAACTAAAAAAATATTTTTTTTTCCAAAGTAACTAAAAAAAATTTTTTTTTTCCAAAGAAACTAAAAAAATATTTTTTTTTCCAAAGTAACTAAAAAAATTTTTTTTTTTCCAAAGTAACTAAAAAAATATTTTTTTTTCCAAAGAAACTAAAAAAATATTTTTTTTTCCAAAGAAACTAAAAAAATATTTTTTTTTCCAAAGTAACTAAAAAAAATTTTTTTTTTCCAAAGTAACTAAAAAAATATTTTTTTTTCCAAAGAAACTAAAAAAATATTTTTTTTTCCAAAGTAACTAAAAAAATATATTTTTTTCCAAAGTAACTAAAAAAATATATTTTTTTCCAAAGTAACTAAAAAAATATTTTTTTTTCCAAAGTAACTAAAAAAATATTTTTTTTCCCAAAGTAACTAAAAAAATATTTTTTTTTCCAAAGTAACTAAAAAAATATTTTTTTTTCCAAAGTAACTAAAAAAATATTTTTTTTCCAAAGTAACTAAAAAAATATTTTTTTTCCAAAGTAACTAAAAAAATATTTTTTTTTCCAAAGTAACTAAAAAAAATTTTTTTTTTCCAAAAGTAACTAAAAAAATATTTTTTTTTCCAAAATAACTAAAAAAATATTTTTTTTTTCAAAGTAACTAAAAAAATATTTTTTTTCCAAAGTAACTAAAAAAATATTTTTTTTTCCAAAGTAACTAAAAAAATATTTTTTTTTCCAAAGTAACTAAAAAAATATTTTTTTTTCCAAAGTAACTAAAAAAATATATTTTTTTCCAAAATAACTAAAAAAATATTTTTTTTTCCAAAGTAACTAAAAAAATATTTTTTTTCCAAAGTAACTAAAAAAATATTTTTTTTCCAAAGTAACTAAAACATTTTTTTTTTCCAAAGTAACTAAAAAAATTTTTTTTTTCCAAAGTAACTAAAAAAATATTTTTTTTTCCAAAGAAACTAAAAAAAAATTTTTTTTTCCAAAGTAACTAAAAAAAATTTTTTTTTTCCAAAGTAACTAAAAAAATATATTTTTTTCCAAAGTAACTAAAAAATATTTTTTTTTTCCAAAGAAACTAAAAAAATATTTTTTTTTCCAAAGTAACTAAAAAAAATATTTTTTTTCCAAAGAAACTAAAAAAATATTTTTTTTTCCAAAGTAACTAAAAAAATTTTTTTTTTTCCAAAGAAACTAAAAAAATATTTTTTTTTCCAAAGTAACTAAAAAAATTATTTTTTTTCCAAAGTAACTAAAAAAATATTTTTTTTTCCAAAGAAACTAAAAAAATATTTTTTTTTCCAAAGTAACTAAAAAAATATTTTTTTTTCCAAAGTAACTAAAAACAATTTTTTTTCCCAAAGTAACTAAAAAAAGATTTTTTTTTCCAAAGTAACTAAAAAATATTTTTTTTTCCAAAGTAACTAAAAAAATATTTTTTTTTTCCAAAGTAACTAAAAAAATATTTTTTTTTCCAAAGTAACTAAAAAAATATTTTTTTTTCCAAAGTAACTAAAAAAATATTTTTTTTCCCAAAGTAACTAAAAAAATATTTTTTTTTCCAAAGTAACTAAAAAAAATATTTTTTTTTCCAAAGTAACTAAAAAAAATTTTTTTCCAAAGTAACTAAAAAAATATTTTTTTTTCCAAAGTAACTAAAAAAATATTTTTTTTCCCAAAGAAACTAAAAAAATATTTTTTTTTCCAAAGTAACTAAAAAAAAAATTTTTTTTCCAAAGAAACTAAAAAAATATTTTTTTTTCCAAAGTAACTAAAAAAAAAAAAAAATTTCCAAAGTAACTAAAAAATTATTTTTTTTCCCAAAGTAACTAAAAAAATATTTTTTTTTCCAAAGAAACTAAAAAAATATTTTTTTTTCCAAAGTAACTAAAAAAAATTTTTTTTTCCAAAGAAACTAAAAAAATATATTTTGTTTCCAAAGTAACTAAAAAAAAAAATTTTTTTCCAAAGTAACTAAAAAAATTTTTTTTTTTCCAAAGAAACTAAAAAATATTTTTTTTTCCAAAGTAACTAAAACATTTTTTTTTTCCAAAGTAACTAAAAAAATTTTTTTTTTTCCAAAGTAACTAAAAAAATATTTTTTTTTCCAAAGAAACTAAAAAAAATTTTTTTTTTCCAAAGTAACTAAAAAAATTTTTTTTTTTCCAAAGTAACTAAAAAAATATATTTTTTTCCAAAGTAACTAAAAAATATTTTTTTTTTCCAAAGAAACTAAAAAAATATTTTTTTTTCCAAAGTAACTAAAAAAAATATTTTTTTTCCAAAGAAACTAAAAAAATATTTTTTTTTCCAAAGTAACTAAAAAAAATTTTTTTTTCCCAAAGAAACTAAAAAAATTATTTTTTTTCCAAAGTAACTAAAAAAATTTTTTTTTTTCCAAAGAAACTAAAAAAATATTTTTTTTTCCAAAGTAACTAAAAAAATATTTTTTTTTCCAAAGTAACTAAAAACAATTTTTTTTCCCAAAGTAACTAAAAAAAGATTTTTTTTTCCAAAGTAACTAAAAAATATTTTTTTTTCCAAAGTAACTAAAAAAATATTTTTTTTTCCAAAGTAACTAAAAAAATATTTTTTTTTCCAAAGTAACTAAAAAAATATTTTTTTTTCCAAAGTAACTAAAAAAATATTTTTTTTCCCAAAGAAACTAAAAAAATATTTTTTTTTCCAAAGTAACTAAAAAAAATATTTTTTTTCCAAAGTAACTAAAAAAATATTTTTTTTTCCAAAGTAACTAAAAAAATATTTTTTTTTCCAAAAGTAACTAAAAAAATATTTTTTTTTCCAAAATAAATAAAAAAAATATTTTTTTTTCCAAAGTAACTAAAAAAATATTTTTTTTCCAAAGTAACTAAAAAAATATTTTTTTTTCCAAAGTAACTAAAAAAATATTTTTTTTTCCAAAGTAACTAAAAAAATATTTTTTTTTCCAAAGAAACTAAAAAAATATTTTTTTTTCCAAAGTAACTAAAAAAAATATTTTTTTTCCAAAGAAACTAAAAAAATATTTTTTTTTCCAAAGTAACTAAAAAAATATTTTTTTTTCCAAAGAAACTAAAAAAATATTTTTTTTTCCAAAGTAACTAAAAAAAATATTTTTTTTCCAAAGAAACTAAAAAAAATTTTTTTTTCCAAAGTAACTAAAATTTTTTTTTTTTTTCCAAAGTAACTAAAAAAAATTTTTTTTTTCCAAAGAAACTAAAAAAATATTTTTTTTTCCAAAGTAACTAAAAAAAATTTTTTTTTCCAAAGTAACTAAAAAATTATTTTTTTCCCCAAAGTAACTAAAAAAATATATTTTTTTCCAAAGTAACTAAAAAAATATTTTTTTTTCCAAAGTAACTAAAAAAATATTTTTTTTTCCAAAGTAACTAAAAAAATATTTTTTTTTCCAAAGTAACTAAAAAAATATTTTTTTTTCCAAAGTAACTAAAAAAATATTTTTTTTTCCAAAGTAACTAAAAAAATATTTTTTTTTCCAAAGTAACTAAAACAATATTTTTTTTTCCAAAGTAACTAAAAAAATATTTTTTTTTCCAAAGTAACTAAAAAAATATTTTTTTTTCCAAAGTAACTAAAAAAATATTTTTTTTTCCAAAGTAACTAAAAAAATATTTTTTTTTCCAAAGTAACTAAAAAAATATTTTTTTTTCCAAAGTAACTAAAAAAATATTTTTTTTTCCAAAGTAACTAAAAAAATATTTTTTTTTCCAAAGTAACTAAAAAAATATTTTTTTTTCCAAAGTAACTAAAAAAATATTTTTTTTTCCAAAGTAACTAAAAAAATATTTTTTTTTCCAAAGTAACTAAAAAAATATTTTTTTTTCCAAAGAAACTAAAAAAATATTTTTTTTTCCAAAGTAACTAAAAAAATATTTTTTTTTCCAAAGTAACTAAAAAAATATTTTTTTTCCAAAGTAACTAAAAAAATATTTTTTTTTTCCAAAGTAACTAAAAAAATATATTTTTTTCCAAAGAAACTAAAAAAAATTTTTTTTTCCAAAATAACTAAAAAATTTTTTTTTTTCCAAAGTAACAAAAAAAATATTTTTTTTTCCAAAGTAACTAAAAAAATATTTTTTTTTCCAAAGTAACTAAAAAAATATTTTTTTTTCCAAAGTAACTAAAAAAATATTTTTTTTTCCAAAGTAACTAAAAAAATATTTTTTTTTCCAAAGTAACTAAAAAAATATTTTTTTTTCCAAAGTAACTAAAAAAAATATTTTTTTTTCCAAAGTAACTAAAAAAATATTTTTTTTTCCAAAGTAACTAAAAAAATATTTTTTTTTCCAAAGTAACTAAAAAAATATTTTTTTTTCCAAAGAAACTAAAAAAATATTTTT
This sequence comes from Melanostigma gelatinosum, assembly GCF_949748355.1. Classification (NCBI taxonomy): domain Eukaryota; kingdom Metazoa; phylum Chordata; class Actinopteri; order Perciformes; family Zoarcidae; genus Melanostigma; species Melanostigma gelatinosum. The sequence continues at coordinate 55,288 of NW_027634862.1, read as the reverse complement.
TTTTCCAAAGTAACTAAAAAAATTTTTTTTTTCCAAAGTAACTAAAAAAAATTTTTTTTTTCCAAAGTAACTAAAAAAATTTTTTTTTTCCAAAGAAACTAAAAAAATATTTTTTTTTCCAAAGTAACTAAAAAAAATATTTTTTTTCCAAAGAAACTAAAAAAATATTTTTTTTTCCAAAGTAACTAAAAAAATATTTTTTTTTCCAAAGTAACTAAAAAAATATTTTTTTTTCCAAAGTAACTAAAAAAATATTTTTTTTTCCAAAGTAACTAAAAAAATATTTTTTTTTCCAAAGTAACTAAAAAAAATATTTTTTTTTCCAAAGTAACTAAAAAAATATTTTTTTTTCCAAAGTAACTAAAAAAATATTTTTTTTTCCAAAGTAACTAAAAAAATATTTTTTTTTCCAAAGAAACTAAAAAAATATTTTTTTTTCCAAAGTAACTAAAAAAAAATTTTTTTTCCAAAGTAACTAAAAAATTTTTTTTTTTTCCAAAGTAACTAAAAAAATATTTTTTTTTCCAAAGAAACTAAAAAAATATTTTTTTTTCCAAAGTAACTAAAAAAAATATTTTTTTTCCAAAGAAACTAAAAAAATATTTTTTTTTCCAAAGTAACTAAAAAAATATTTTTTTTTCCAAAGTAACTAAAAAAATATTTTTTTTTCCAAAGTAACTAAAAAAATATTTTTTTTTCCAAAGTAACTAAAAAAATATTTTTTTTTCCAAAGAAACTAAAAAAATATTTTTTTTTCCAAAGAAACTAAAAAAATATTTTTTTTCCAAAGTAACTAAAAAAATATTGTTTTTTCCAAAGTAACTAAAAAAATATTTTTTTTTCCAAAGTAACTAAAAAAATATTTTTTTTTCCAAAGAAACTAAAAAAAATTTTTTTTTTCCAAAGTAACTAAAAAAAATATTTTTTTTCCAAAGTAACTAAAAAAATATTTTTTTTTCCAAAATAACTAAAAAAATATTTTTTTTTCCAAAGTAACTAAAAAAAATTTTTTTTTTCCAAAGTAACTAAAAAAATATTTTTTTTTCCAAAGTAACTAAAAAAATATTTTTTTTTCCAAAGAAACTAAAAAAATATTTTTTTTTCCAAAGTAACTAAAAAAATTTTTTTTTTTCCAAAGTAACTAAAAAAATATATTTTTTTCCAAAGTAACTAAAAAAAATTTTTTTTCCAAAGAAACTAAAAAAATTTTTTTTTTTCCAAAGTGACTAAAAAAATTATTTTTTTTCCAAAGTAACTAAAAAAATATTTTTTTTTCCAAAGAAACTAAAAAAATATTTTTTTTTCCAAAGTAACTAAAAAAATATTTTTTTTTCCAAAGTAACTAAAAACAATTTTTTTTTTCCCAAAGTAACTAAAAAAATATTTTTTTTTCCAAAGTAACTAAAAAATATTTTTTTTTCCAAAGTAACTAAAAAAATATTTTTTTTTCCAAAGTAACTAAAAAAATATTTTTTTTTCCAAAGTAACTAAAAAAATATTTTTTTTTCCAAAGTAACTAAAAAAAATTTTTTTTTTTTCCAAAGTAACTAAAAAAATATTTTTTTTTCCAAAGTAACTAAAAAAATATTTTTTTTTCCAAAGTAACTAAAAAAATATTTTTTTTTTCCAAAGAAACTAAAAAAATATTTTTTTTTCCAAAGTAACTAAAAAAATTTTTTTTTTCCAAAGTAACTAAAAAAAATTTTTTTTTTCCAAAGTAACTAAAAAATTTTTTTTTTTTTCCAAAGAAACTAAAAAAATATTTTTTTTTCCAAAGTAACTAAAAAAATATTTTTTTTTCCAAAGAAACTAAAAAAATATTTTTTTTTTCCAAAGTAACTAAAAAATATTTTTTTTTTCCAAAGTAACTAAAAAAATATATTTTTTTCCAAAGTAACTAAAAAAAAATTTTTTTTCCAAAGAAACTAAAAAAATTTTTTTTTTTCCAAAGTGACTAAAAAAATTATTTTTTTTCCAAAGTAACTAAAAAAATATTTTTTTTTCCAAAGAAACTAAAAAAATATTTTTTTTTCCAAAGTAACTAAAAAAATATTTTTTTTTCCAAAGTAACTAAAAACAATTTTTTTTTTCCCAAAGTAACTAAAAAAATATTTTTTTTTCCAAAGTAACTAAAAAATATTTTTTTTTCCAAAGTAACTAAAAAAATATTTTTTTTTCCAAAGTAACTAAAAAAAATTTTTTTTTTTCCAAAGTAACTAAAAAAATATTTTTTTTTCCAAAGTAACTAAAAAAATATTTTTTTTTCCAAAGTAACTAAAAAAAAATTTTTTTTTCCAAAGAAACTAAAAAAATATTTTTTTTTCCAAAGTAACTAAAAAAAATTTTTTTTTCCAAAGTAACTAAAAAAATTTTTTTTTTTCCAAAGTAACTAAAAAAAATTTTTTTTTTTCCAAAGAAACTAAAAAAATATTTTTTTTTCCAAAGTAACTAAAAAAATATTTTTTTTTCCAAAGTAACTAAAAAAATATTTTTTTTTCCAAAGAAACTAAAAAAATATTTTTTTTTCCAAAGTAACTAAAAAAATATTTTTTTTTCCAAAGTAACTAAAAAAATATATTTTTTTCCAAAGTAACTAAAAAAATTTTTTTTTTTCCAAAGTAACTAAAAAATTTTTTTTTCCAAAGTAACTAAAAAAATATTTTTTTTCCAAAGTAACTAAAAAAAATTTTTTTTTTCCAAAGAAACTAAAAAAATATTTTTTTTTCCAAAGTAACTAAAAAAATTATTTTTTTTCCAAAGTAACTAAAAAAATATTTTTTTTTCCAAAGAAACTAAAAAAATATTTTTTTTTCCAAAGTAACTAAAAAAATATTTTTTTTTCCAAAGTAACTAAAAACAATTTTTTTTTTCCCAAAGTAACTAAAAAAATATTTTTTTTTCCAAAGTAACTAAAAAATATTTTTTTTTCCAAAGTAACTAAAAAAATATTTTTTTTTCCAAAGTAACTAAAAAAATATTTTTTTTTCCAAAGTAACTAAAAAAATATTTTTTTTTCCAAAGTAACTAAAAAAATATTTTTTTTTCCAAAGTAACTAAAAAAATATTTTTTTTTCCAAAGTAACTAAAAAAATATTTTTTTTTCCAAAGTAACTAAAAAATTTTTTTTTCCAAAGTAACTAAAAAAATATTTTTTTTTCCAAAGTAACTAAAAAAATTTTTTTTTTCCCAAAGAAACTAAAAAAATATTTTTTTTTCCAAAGTAACTAAAAAAAATTTTTTTTTTCCAAAGAAACTAAAAAAATATTTTTTTTTCCAAAGTAACTAAAAAAAAAAAAAATTTTCCAAAGTAACTAAAAAAAATTTTTTTTTCCCAAAGTAACTAAAAAAAAATTTTTTTTCCAAAGTAACTAAAAAAATATTTTTTTTTCCAAAGTAACTAAAAAAATATTTTTTTTTTCCAAAGTAACTAAAAAAATATTTTTTTTTCCAAAGTAACTAAAAAAATTTTTTTTTTTCCAAAGTAACTAAAAAAATATATTTTTTTCCAAAGTAACTAAAAAAAAATTTTTTTTCCAAAGAAACTAAAAAATTTTTTTTTTTTCCAAAGTGACTAAAAAAATTATTTTTTTTCCAAAGTAACTAAAAAAATATTTTTTTTTCCAAAGAAACTAAAAAAATATTTTTTTTTCCAAAGTAACTAAAAAAATATTTTTTTTTCCAAAGTAACTAAAAAAATATTTTTTTTTCCAAAGTAACTAAAAACAATTTTTTTTTCCCAAAGTAACTAAAAAAATATTTTTTTTTCCAAAGTAACTAAAAAATATTTTTTTTTCCAAAGTAACTAAAAAAATATTTTTTTTTCCAAAGTAACTAAAAAAATATTTTTTTTTCCAAAGTAACTAAAAAAATATTTTTTTTTCCAAAGTAACTAAAAAAATATTTTTTTTTCCAAAGTAACTAAAAAAATATTTTTTTTTCCAAAGTAACTAAAAAAATATTTTTTTTTCCAAAGTAACTAAAAAATTTTTTTTTCCAAAGTAACTAAAAAAATATTTTTTTTTCCAAAGTAACTAAAAAAATTTTTTTTTTCCCAAAGAAACTAAAAAAATATTTTTTTTTCCAAAGTAACTAAAAAAAATTTTTTTTTTCCAAAGAAACTAAAAAAATATTTTTTTTTCCAAAGTAACTAAAAAAAAAAAAAATTTTCCAAAGTAACTAAAAAAAAATTTTTTTTCCCAAAGTAACTAAAAAAAATTTTTTTTTCCAAAGTAACTAAAAAAATATTTTTTTTTCCAAAGTAACTAAAAAAATATTTTTTTTTTCCAAAGTAACTAAAAAAATATTTTTTTTTCCAAAGTAACTAAAAAAATTTTTTTTTTTCCAAAGTAACTAAAAAAATATATTTTTTTCCAAAGTAACTAAAAAAAAATTTTTTTTCCAAAGAAACTAAAAAAAATTTTTTTTTTCCAAAGTGACTAAAAAAATTATTTTTTTTCCAAAGTAACTAAAAAAATATTTTTTTTTCCAAAGAAACTAAAAAAATATTTTTTTTTCCAAAGTAACTAAAAAAATATTTTTTTTTCCAAAGTAACTAAAAACAATTTTTTTTTTCCCAAAGTAACTAAAAAAATATTTTTTTTTCCAAAGTAACTAAAAAATATTTTTTTTTCCAAAGTAACTAAAAAAATATTTTTTTTTCCAAAGTAACTAAAAAAAATATTTTTTTTTCCAAAGTAACTAAAAAAATATTTTTTTTCCAAAGTAACTAAAAAAATATTTTTTTTTTCCAAAGTAACTAAAAAAATATATTTTTTTCCAAAGAAACTAAAAAAAATTTTTTTTTCCAAAATAACTAAAAAATTTTTTTTTTTCCAAAGTAACAAAAAAAATATTTTTTTTTCCAAAGTAACTAAAAAAATATTTTTTTTTCCAAAGTAACTAAAAAAATATTTTTTTTTCCAAAGTAACTAAAAAAATATTTTTTTTTCCAAAGTAACTAAAAAAATATTTTTTTTTCCAAAGTAACTAAAAAAATATTTTTTTTTCCAAAGTAACTAAAAAAAATATTTTTTTTTCCAAAGTAACTAAAAAAATATTTTTTTTTCCAAAGTAACTAAAAAAATATTTTTTTTTCCAAAGTAACTAAAAAAATATTTTTTTTTCCAAAGAAACTAAAAAAATATTTTTTTTTCCAAAGTAACTAAAAAAATTTTTTTTTTCCAAAGTAACTAAAAAAAATTTTTTTTTTCCAAAGTAACTAAAAAATTTTTTTTTTTCCAAAGAAACTAAAAAAATATTTTTTTTTCCAAAGTAACTAAAAAAAATATTTTTTTTCCAAAGAAACTAAAAAAATATTTTTTTTTCCAAAGTAACTAAAAAAATATTTTTTTTTCCAAAGTAACTAAAAAAATATTTTTTTTTCCAAAGTAACTAAAAAAATATTTTTTTTTCCAAAGTAACTAAAAAAATATTTTTTTTTCCAAAGTAACTAAAAAAAATATTTTTTTTTCCAAAGTAACTAAAAAAATATTTTTTTTTCCAAAGTAACTAAAAAAATATTTTTTTTTCCAAAGTAACTAAAAAAATATTTTTTTTTCCAAAGAAACTAAAAAAATATTTTTTTTTCCAAAGTAACTAAAAAAAAATTTTTTTTCCAAAGTAACTAAAAAATTTTTTTTTTTTCCAAAGTAACTAAAAAAATATTTTTTTTTCCAAAGAAACTAAAAAAATATTTTTTTTTCCAAAGTAACTAAAAAAAATATTTTTTTTCCAAAGAAACTAAAAAAATATTTTTTTTTCCAAAGTAACTAAAAAAATATTTTTTTTTCCAAAGTAACTAAAAAAATATTTTTTTTTCCAAAGTAACTAAAAAAATATTTTTTTTTCCAAAGTAACTAAAAAAATATTTTTTTTTCCAAAGAAACTAAAAAAATATTTTTTTTTCCAAAGAAACTAAAAAAATATTTTTTTTCCAAAGTAACTAAAAAAATATTGTTTTTTCCAAAGTAACTAAAAAAATATTTTTTTTTCCAAAGTAACTAAAAAAATATTTTTTTTTCCAAAGAAACTAAAAAAATTTTTTTTTTTCCAAAGTAACTAAAAAAATATTTTTTTTCCAAAGTAACTAAAAAAATATTTTTTTTTCCAAAATAACTAAAAAAATATTTTTTTTTCCAAAGTAACTAAAAAATTTTTTTTTTTTCCAAAGTAACTAAAAAAATATTTTTTTTTCCAAAGTAACTAAAAAAATATTTTTTTTTCCAAAGAAACTAAAAAAATATTTTTTTTTCCAAAGTAACTAAAAAAATTTTTTTTTTTCCAAAGTAACTAAAAAAATATATTTTTTTCCAAAGTAACTAAAAAAAATTTTTTTTTCCAAAGAAACTAAAAAAATTTTTTTTTTTCCAAAGTGACTAAAAAAATTATTTTTTTTCCAAAGTAACTAAAAAAATATTTTTTTTTCCAAAGAAACTAAAAAAATATTTTTTTTTCCAAAGTAACTAAAAAAATATTTTTTTTTCCAAAGTAACTAAAAACAATTTTTTTTTTCCCAAAGTAACTAAAAAAATATTTTTTTTTCCAAAGTAACTAAAAAATATTTTTTTTTCCAAAGTAACTAAAAAAATATTTTTTTTTCCAAAGTAACTAAAAAAATATTTTTTTTTCCAAAGTAACTAAAAAAATATTTTTTTTTCCAAAGTAACTAAAAAAAATTTTTTTTTTCCAAAGTAACTAAAAAAATATTTTTTTTTCCAAAGTAACTAAAAAAATATTTTTTTTTCCAAAGTAACTAAAAAAATATTTTTTTTTCCAAAGAAACTAAAAAAATATTTTTTTTTCCAAAGTAACTAAAAAAAATTTTTTTTTCCAAAGTAACTAAAAAAATTTTTTTTTTTCCAAAGTAACTAAAAAAATTTTTTTTTTTTCCAAAGAAACTAAAAAAATATTTTTTTTTCCAAAGTAACTAAAAAAATATTTTTTTTTCCAAAGAAACTAAAAAAATATTTTTTTTTCCAAAGTAACTAAAAAATTTTTTTTTTTTCCAAAGTAACTAAAAAAATATATTTTTTTCCAAAGTAACTAAAAAAAAATTTTTTTTCCAAAGAAACTAAAAAAATTTTTTTTTTTCCAAAGTGACTAAAAAAATTATTTTTTTTCCAAAGTAACTAAAAAAATATTTTTTTTTCCAAAGAAACTAAAAAAATATTTTTTTTTCCAAAGTAACTAAAAAAATATTTTTTTTTCCAAAGTAACTAAAAACAATTTTTTTTTTCCCAAAGTAACTAAAAAAATATTTTTTTTTCCAAAGTAACTAAAAAATATTTTTTTTTCCAAAGTAACTAAAAAAATATTTTTTTTTCCAAAGTAACTAAAAAAAATTTTTTTTTTTCCAAAGTAACTAAAAAAATATTTTTTTTTCCAAAGTAACTAAAAAAATATTTTTTTTTCCAAAGTAACTAAAAAAATATTTTTTTTTCCAAAGAAACTAAAAAAATATTTTTTTTTCCAAAGTAACTAAAAAAATTTTTTTTTCCAAAGTAACTAAAAAAATTTTTTTTTTTCCAAAGTAACTAAAAAAAATTTTTTTTTTTCCAAAGAAACTAAAAAAATTTTTTTTTTTCCAAAGTAACTAAAAAAATATTTTTTTTTCCAAAGTAACTAAAAAAATATTTTTTTTTCCAAAGAAACTAAAAAAATATTTTTTTTTCCAAAGTAACTAAAAAAATATTTTTTTTTCCAAAGTAACTAAAAAAATATATTTTTTTCCAAAGTAACTAAAAAAATTTTTTTTTTTCCAAAGTAACTAAAAAAATTTTTTTTCCAAAGTAACTAAAAAAATATTTTTTTTCCAAAGTAACTAAAAAAAATTTTTTTTTTCCAAAGAAACTAAAAAAATATTTTTTTTTCCAAAGTAACTAAAAAAATTATTTTTTTTCCAAAGTAACTAAAAAAATATTTTTTTTTCCAAAGAAACTAAAAAAATATTTTTTTTTCCAAAGTAACTAAAAAAATATTTTTTTTTCCAAAGTAACTAAAAACAATTTTTTTTTTCCCAAAGTAACTAAAAAAATATTTTTTTTTCCAAAGTAACTAAAAAATATTTTTTTTTCCAAAGTAACTAAAAAAATATTTTTTTTTCCAAAGTAACTAAAAAAATATTTTTTTTTCCAAAGTAACTAAAAAAATATTTTTTTTTCCAAAGTAACTAAAAAAATATTTTTTTTTCCAAAGTAACTAAAAAAATATTTTTTTTTCCAAAGTAACTAAAAAAATATTTTTTTTTCCAAAGTAACTAAAAAATTTTTTTTTCCAAAGTAACTAAAAAAATATTTTTTTTTCCAAAGTAACTAAAAAAATTTTTTTTTTCCCAAAGAAACTAAAAAAATATTTTTTTTTCCAAAGTAACTAAAAAAAATTTTTTTTTTCCAAAGAAACTAAAAAAATATTTTTTTTTCCAAAGTAACTAAAAAAAAAAAAAATTTTCCAAAGTAACTAAAAAAAATTTTTTTTTCCCAAAGTAACTAAAAAAAATTTTTTTTTCCAAAGTAACTAAAAAAATATTTTTTTTTCCAAAGTAACTAAAAAAATATTTTTTTTTTCCAAAGTAACTAAAAAAATATTTTTTTTTCCAAAGTAACTAAAAAAATTTTTTTTTTTCCAAAGTAACTAAAAAAATATATTTTTTTCCAAAGTAACTAAAAAAAAATTTTTTTTCCAAAGAAACTAAAAAAATTTTTTTTTTTCCAAAGTGACTAAAAAAATTATTTTTTTTCCAAAGTAACTAAAAAAATATTTTTTTTTCCAAAGAAACTAAAAAAATATTTTTTTTTCCAAAGTAACTAAAAAAATATTTTTTTTTCCAAAGTAACTAAAAAAATATTTTTTTTTCCAAAGTAACTAAAAACAATTTTTTTTTTCCCAAAGTAACTAAAAAAATATTTTTTTTTCCAAAGTAACTAAAAAATATTTTTTTTTCCAAAGTAACTAAAAAAATATTTTTTTTCCAAAGTAACTAAAAAAATATTTTTTTTTCCAAAGTAACTAAAAAAATATTTTTTTTTCCAAAGTAACTAAAAAAATATTTTTTTTTCCAAAGTAACTAAAAAAATATTTTTTTTTCCAAAGTAACTAAAAAAATATTTTTTTTTCCAAAGTAACTAAAAAAATTTTTTTTCCAAAGTAACTAAAAAAATATTTTTTTTTCCAAAGTAACTAAAAAAATTTTTTTTTTCCCAAAGAAACTAAAAAAATATTTTTTTTTCCAAAGTAACTAAAAAAAATTTTTTTTTTCCAAAGAAACTAAAAAAATATTTTTTTTTCCAAAGTAACTAAAAAAAAAAAAAATTTTCCAAAGTAACTAAAAAAAATTTTTTTTTCCCAAAGTAACTAAAAAAAATTTTTTTTTCCAAAGTAACTAAAAAAATATTTTTTTTTCCAAAGTAACTAAAAAAATATTTTTTTTTTCCAAAGTAACTAAAAAAATATTTTTTTTTCCAAAGTAACTAAAAAAATTTTTTTTTTCCAAAGTAACTAAAAAAATATATTTTTTTCCAAAGTAACTAAAAAAAAATTTTTTTTCCAAAGAAACTAAAAAAATTTTTTTTTTTCCAAAGTGACTAAAAAAATTATTTTTTTTCCAAAGTAACTAAAAAAATATTTTTTTTTCCAAAGAAACTAAAAAAATATTTTTTTTTCCAAAGTAACTAAAAAAATATTTTTTTTTCCAAAGTAACTAAAAACAATTTTTTTTTTCCCAAAGTAACTAAAAAAATATTTTTTTTTCCAAAGTAACTAAAAAATATTTTTTTTTCCAAAGTAACTAAAAAAATATTTTTTTTTCCAAAGTAACTAAAAAAAATTTTTTTTTTTCCAAAGTAACTAAAAAAATATTTTTTTTTCCAAAGTAACTAAAAAAATATTTTTTTTTCCAAAGTAACTAAAAAAATATTTTTTTTTCCAAAGAAACTAAAAAAATATTTTTTTTTCCAAAGTAACTAAAAAAAATTTTTTTTTCCAAAGTAACTAAAAAAATTTTTTTTTTTCCAAAGTAACTAAAAAATTTTTTTTTTTTTCCAAAGAAACTAAAAAAATATTTTTTTTTCCAAAGTAACTAAAAAAATATTTTTTTTTCCAAAGTAACTAAAAAAATATTTTTTTTTCCAAAGAAACTAAAAAAATATTTTTTTTTCCAAAGTAACTAAAAAAATATTTTTTTTTCCAAAGTAACTAAAAAAATATATTTTTTTCCAAAGTAACTAAAAAAATTTTTTTTTTTCCAAAGTAACTAAAAAAATTTTTTTTCCAAAGTAACTAAAAAAATATTTTTTTTCCAAAGTAACTAAAAAAAATTTTTTTTTTCCAAAGAAACTAAAAAAATATTTTTTTTTCCAAAGTAACTAAAAAAATTATTTTTTTTCCAAAGTAACTAAAAAAATATTTTTTTTTCCAAAGAAACTAAAAAAATATTTTTTTTTCCAAAGTAACTAAAAAAATATTTTTTTTTCCAAAGTAACTAAAAACAATTTTTTTTTTCCCAAAGTAACTAAAAAAATATTTTTTTTTCCAAAGTAACTAAAAAATATTTTTTTTTCCAAAGTAACTAAAAAAATATTTTTTTTTCCAAAGTAACTAAAAAAATATTTTTTTTTCCAAAGTAACTAAAAAAATATTTTTTTTTCCAAAGTAACTAAAAAAATATTTTTTTTTCCAAAGTAACTAAAAAAATATTTTTTTTTCCAAAGTAACTAAAAAAATATTTTTTTTTCCAAAGTAACTAAAAAATTTTTTTTTCCAAAGTAACTAAAAAAATATTTTTTTTTCCAAAGTAACTAAAAAAATTTTTTTTTTCCCAAAGAAACTAAAAAAATATTTTTTTTTCCAAAGTAACTAAAAAAAATTTTTTTTTTCCAAAGAAACTAAAAAAATATTTTTTTTTCCAAAGTAACTAAAAAAAAAAAAAAATTTCCAAAGTAACTAAAAAAAATTTTTTTTTCCCAAAGTAACTAAAAAAAATTTTTTTTTCCAAAGTAACTAAAAAAATATTTTTTTTTCCAAAGTAACTAAAAAAATATTTTTTTTTTCCAAAGTAACTAAAAAAATATTTTTTTTTCCAAAGTAACTAAAAAAATATTTTTTTTCCAAAGTAACTAAAAAAATATTTTTTTTTCCAAAGTAACTAAAACAATATTTTTTTTTCCAAAGTAACAAAAAAAATATTTTTTTTTCCAAAGTAACTAAAAAAATATTTTTTTTTCCAAAGTAACTAAAAAAATATTTTTTTTCCCAAAGTAACTAAAAAAATTTTTTTTTTTCCAAAGTAACTAAAAAAATATTTTTTTTTCCAAAGTAACTAAAAAAATATTTTTTTTTCCAAAGTAACTAAAAAAATATTTTTTTTTCCAAAGTAACTAAAAAAATATTTTTTTTTCCAAAGTAACTAAAAAAATATTTTTTTTTCCAAAGTAACTAAAAAAATATTTTTTTTTCCAAAGTAACTAAAAAAATATTTTTTTTTCCAAAGTAACTAAAAAAATATTTTGTTTTCCAAAGTAACTAAAAAAATATTTTTTTTTCCAAAGTAACTAAAAAAATATTTTTTTTCCAAAGTAACTAAAAAAATATTTTTTTTTCCAAAGTAACTAAAACAATATTTTTTTTTCCAAAGTAACTAAAAAAATATTTTTTTTTCCAAAGTAACTAAAAAAATATTTTTTTTTCCAAAGTAACTAAAAAAATATTTTTTTTCCCAAAGTAACTAAAAAAATTTTTTTTTTTCCAAAGTAACTAAAAAAATATTTTTTTTTCCAAAGTAACTAAAAAAATATTTTTTTTTCCAAAGTAACTAAAAAAATATTTTTTTTTCCAAAGTAACTAAAAAAATATTTTTTTTTCCAAAGTAACTAAAAAAATATTTTTTTTTCCAAAGTAACTAAAAAAATATTTTTTTTTCCAAAGTAACTAAAAAAATATTTTTTTTTCCAAAGTAACTAAAAAAATATTTTGTTTTCCAAAGTAACTAAAAAAATATTTTTTTTTCCAAAGTAACTAAAAAAATATTTTTTTTTCCAAAGTAACTAAAAAAATATTTTTTTTTCCAAAGTAACTAAAAAAATATTTTTTTTTCCAAAGAAACTAAAAAAATATTTTTTTTTCCAAAGTAACTAAAAAAATATTTTTTTTTCCAAAGTAACTAAAAAAATATTCTTTTTCCAAAGTAACTAAAAAAATATTTTTTTTTTCCAAAGTAACTAAAAAAATATTTTTTTTTCCAAAGAAACTAAAAAAAAATTTTTTTTTCCAAAATAACTAAAAAAAAATTTTTTTTCCAAAGTAACTAAAAAAATATTTTTTTTTCCAAAGTAACTAAAAAAATATTTTTTTTTCCAAAGTAACTAAAAAAATATTTTTTTTTCCAAAGTAACTAAAAAAATATTTTTTTTTCCAAAGTAACTAAAAAAATATTTTTTTTTCCAAAGTAACTAAAAAAATATTTTTTTTTCCAAAGTAACTAAAAAAAATATTTTTTTTTCCAAAGTAACTAAAAAAATATTTTTTTTTCCAAAGTAACTAAAAAAATATTTTTTTTTCCAAAGTAACTAAAAAAATATTTTTTTTTTCCAAAGAAACTAAAAAAATATTTTTTTTTCCAAAGTAACTAAAAAAAATTTTTTTTTTCCAAAGTAACTAAAAAAATATTTTTTTTTCCAAAGTAACTAAAAAAATATTTTTTTTTCCAAAGAAACTAAAAAAAATTTTTTTTTTCCAAAGTAACTAAAAAAAAAATTTTTTTTCCAAAGAAACTAAAAAAATATTCTTTTTTCCAAAGTAACTAAAAAAATATTTTTTTTTCCAAAGTAACTAAAAAAATATTTTTTTTTCCAAAGTAACTAAAAAATATTTTTTTTTCCAAAGTAACTAAAAAAATATTTTTTTTTCCAAAGAAACTAAAAAAATATTTTTTTTTCCAAAGAAACTAAAAAAATATTTTTTTTCCAAAGTAACTAAAAAAATATTGTTTTTTCCAAAGTAACTAAAAAAATATTTTTTTTTCCAAAGTAACTAAAAAAATATTTTTTTTTCCAAAGAAACTAAAAAAAATTTTTTTTTTCCAAAGTAACTAAAAAAATATTTTTTTTTCCAAAGAAACTAAAAAAAATTTTTTTTTTCCAAAGTAACTAAAAAAAAAATTTTTTTTCCAAAGAAACTAAAAAAATATTCTTTTTTCCAAAGTAACTAAAAAAATATTTTTTTTTCCAAAGTAACTAAAAAAATATTTTTTTTTCCAAAGTAACTAAAAAATATTTTTTTTTCCAAAGTAACTAAAAAAATATTTTTTTTTCCAAAGAAACTAAAAAAATATTTTTTTTTCCAAAGAAACTAAAAAAATATTTTTTTTCCAAAGTAACTAAAAAAATATTGTTTTTTCCAAAGTAACTAAAAAAATATTTTTTTTTCCAAAGTAACTAAAAAAATATTTTTTTTTCCAAAGAAACTAAAAAAAATTTTTTTTTTCCAAAGTAACTAAAAAAATATTTTTTTTTCCAAAGTAACTAAAAAAATATTTTTTTTTCCAAAATAACTAAAAAAATATTTTTTTTTCCAAAGTAACTAAAAAAATATTTTTTTTCCAAAGTAACTAAAAAAATATTTTTTTTTCCAAAGTAACTAAAAAAAATTTTTTTTTTCCAAAGTAACTAAAAAAATATTTTTTTTTCCAAAGTAACTAAAAATATATTTTTTTTTCCAAAGAAACTAAAAAAATATTTTTTTTTCCAAAGTAACTAAAAAAAATTTTTTTTTTCCAAAGTAACTAAAAAAATATATTTTTTTCCAAAGTAACTAAAAAAATTATTTTTTTTTCCAAAGTAACTAAAAAAATATTTTTTTTTCCAAAGTAACTAAAAAAAATTTTTTTTTTTCCAAAGTAACTAAAAAAATATTTTTTTTTCCAAAGTAACTAAAAAAATATTTTTTTTTCCAAAGTAACTAAAAAAATATTTTTTTTTCCAAAGAAACTAAAAAAATATTTTTTTTTCCAAAGTAACTAAAAAAAAATTTTTTTTCCAAAGTAACTAAAAAAATTTTTTTTTTTCCAAAGTAACTAAAAAAAATTTTTTTTTTTCCAAAGAAACTAAAAAAATTTTTTTTTTTCCAAAGTAACTAAAAAAATATTTTTTTTTCCAAAGTAACTAAAAAAATATTTTTTTTTCCAAAGAAACTAAAAAAATATTTTTTTTTCCAAAGTAACTAAAAAAATATTTTTTTTTCCAAAGTAACTAAAAAAATATATTTTTTTCCAAAGTAACTAAAAAAATTTTTTTTTTTCCAAAGTAACTAAAAAAATTTTTTTTCCAAAGTAACTAAAAAAATATTTTTTTTTCCAAAGTAACTAAAAAAAAATTTTTTTTTCCAAAGAAACTAAAAAAATATTTTTTTTTCCAAAGTAACTAAAAAAATTATTTTTTTTCCAAAGTAACTAAAAAAATATTTTTTTTTCCAAAGAAACTAAAAAAATATTTTTTTTTCCAAAGTAACTAAAAAAATATTTTTTTTTCCAAAGTAACTAAAAACAATTTTTTTTTTCCCAAAGTAACTAAAAAAATATTTTTTTTTCCAAAGTAACTAAAAAATATTTTTTTTTCCAAAGTAACTAAAAAAATATTTTTTTTTCCAAAGTAACTAAAAAAATATTTTTTTTTCCAAAGTAACTAAAAAAATATTTTTTTTTCCAAAGTAACTAAAAAAATATTTTTTTTTCCAAAGTAACTAAAAAAATATTTTTTTTTCCAAAGTAACTAAAAAAATATTTTTTTTTCCAAAGTAACTAAAAAAATTTTTTTTCCAAAGTAACTAAAAAAATATATTTTTTTTCCAAAGTAACTAAAAAATTTTTTTTTTTCCCAAAGAAACTAAAAAAATATTTTTTTTTCCAAAGTAACTAAAAAAAATTTTTTTTTTCCAAAGAAACTAAAAAAATATTTTTTTTTCCAAAGTAACTAAAAAAAAAAAAATTTTCCAAAGTAACTAAAAAAAATTTTTTTTTCCCAAAGTAACTAAAAAAATTTTTTTTTTCCAAAGTAACTAAAAAAATATTTTTTTTTCCAAAGTAACTAAAAAAATATTTTTTTTTTCCAAAGTAACTAAAAAAATATTTTTTTTTCCAAAGTAACTAAAAAAATATTTTTTTTCCAAAGTAACTAAAAAAATATTTTTTTTTCCAAAGTAACTAAAACAATATTTTTTTTTCCAAAGTAACTAAAAAAATATTTTTTTTTCCAAAGTAACTAAAAAAATATTTTTTTTTCCAAAGTAACTAAAAAAATATTTTTTTTCCCAAAGTAACTAAAAAAAATTTTTTTTTTCCAAAGTAACTAAAAAAATATTTTTTTTTCCAAAGTAACTAAAAAAATATTTTTTTTTCCAAAGTAACTAAAAAAATATTTTTTTTTCCAAAGTAACTAAAAAAATATTTTTTTTTCCAAAGTAACTAAAAAAATATTTTTTTTTCCAAAGTAACTAAAAAAATATTTTTTTTTCCAAAGTAACTAAAAAAATATTTTTTTTTCCAAAGTAACTAAAAAAATATTTTGTTTTCCAAAGTAACTAAAAAAATATTTTTTTTTCCAAAGTAACTAAAAAAAAATTTTTTTTTCCAAAGTAACTAAAAAAATATTTTTTTTTCCAAAGTAACTAAAAAAATATTTTTTTTTCCAAAGAAACTAAAAAAATATTTTTTTTTCCAAAGTAACTAAAAAAATATTTTTTTTTCCAAAGTAACTAAAAAAATATTCTTTTTCCAAAGTAACTAAAAAAATATTTTTTTTTTCCAAAGTAACTAAAAAAATATTTTTTTTTCCAAAGAAACTAAAAAAAAATTTTTTTTTCCAAAATAACTAAAAAAAAATTTTTTTTCCAAAGTAACTAAAAAAAATATTTTTTTTTCCAAAGTAACTAAAAAAATATTTTTTTTTCCAAAGTAACTAAAAAAATATTTTTTTTTCCAAAGTAACTAAAAAAATATTTTTTTTTCCAAAGTAACTAAAAAAATATTTTTTTTTCCAAAGTAACTAAAAAAATATTTTTTTTTCCAAAGTAACTAAAAAAAATATTTTTTTTTCCAAAGTAACTAAAAAAATATTTTTTTTTCCAAAGTAACTAAAAAAATATTTTTTTTTCCAAAGTAACTAAAAAAATATTTTTTTTTTCCAAAGAAACTAAAAAAATATTATTTTTTTCCAAAGTAACTAAAAAAAATTTTTTTTTTCCAAAGTAACTAAAAAAATTTTTTTTTTCCAAAGTAACTAAAAAAATATTTTTTTTTCCAAAGTAACTAAAAATATATTTTTTTTTCCAAAGAAACTAAAAAAATATTTTTTTTTCCAAAGTAACTAAAAAAATATTTTTTTTTTCCAAAGAAACTAAAAAAATATTATTTTTTTCCAAAGTAACTAAAAAAATTTTTTTTTTTCCAAAGTAACTAAAAAATTTTTTTTTTTTCCAAAGTAACTAAAAAAATATTTTTTTTTCCAAAGTAACTAAAAATATATTTTTTTTTCCAAAGAAACTAAAAAAATATTTTTTTTTCCAAAGTAACTAAAAAAAATTTTTTTTTTCCAAAGTAACTAAAAAAATATATTTTTTTCCAAAGTAACTAAAAAAAAATTTTTTTTTCCAAAGAAACTAAAAAAATATTTTTTTTTCCAAAGTAACTAAAAAAAATTTTTTTTTCCAAAGAAACTAAAAAAATATTTTTTTTTCCAAAGTAACTAAAAAAATTATTTTTTTTCCAAAGTAACTAAAAAAATATTTTTTTTTCCAAAGAAACTAAAAAAATATTTTTTTTTCCAAAGTAACTAAAAAAATATTTTTTTTTCCAAAGTAACTAAAAACAATTTTTTTTTTCCCAAAGTAACTAAAAAAATATTTTTTTTCCAAAGTAACTAAAAAATTATTTTTTTTCCAAAGTAACTAAAAAAATATTTTTTTTTCCAAAGTAACTAAAAAAATATTTTTTTTTCCAAAGTAACTAAAAAAATATTTTTTTTTCCAAAGTAACTAAAAAAATATTTTTTTTTCCAAAGTAACTAAAAAAATATTTTTTTTTCCAAAGTAACTAAAAAAATATTTTTTTTTCCAAAGTAACTAAAAAAAATTTTTTTCCAAAGTAACTAAAAAAATATTTTTTTTTCCAAAGTAACTAAAAAAATATTTTTTTTCCCAAAGAAACTAAAAAAATATTTTTTTTTCCAAAGTAACTAAAAAAAATTTTTTTTTTCCAAAGAAACTAAAAAAATATTTTTTTTTCCAAAGTAACTAAAAAAAAAAAAATTTTTCCAAAGTAACTAAAAAAATTTGTTTTTTCCCAAAGTAACTAAAAAAATATTTTTTTTTCCAAAGTAACTAAAAAAATATTTTTTTTTCCAAAGTAACTAAAAAAATATTTTTTTTTTCCAAAGTAACTAAAACAATATTTTTTTTTCCAAAGTAACTAAAAAAATATTTTTTTTCCAAAGTAACTAAAAAAATATTTTTTTTTCCAAAGTAACTAAAACAATATTTTTTTTTCCAAAGTAACTAAAAAAATATTTTTTTTTCCAAAGTAACTAAAAAAATATATTTTTTTCCAAAGAAACTAAAAAAATATTTTTTTTCCCAAAGTAACTAAAAAAATTTTTTTTTTTCCAAAGTAACTAAAAAAATATTTTTTTTTCCAAAGTAACTAAAAAAATATATTTTTTTCCAAAGAAACTAAAAAAATATTTTTTTTTCCAAAGTAACTAAAAAATATTTTTTTTTCCAAAGAAACTAAAAAAATATTTTTTTTTTCCAAAGTAACTAAAAAAATATTTTTTTTCCCAAAGTAACTAAAAAAATATTTTTTTTTCCAAAGTAACTAAAAAATATTTTTTTTTCCAAAGTAACTAAAAAAATATTTTTTTTTCCAAAGTAACTAAAAAAAAATATTTTTTTCCAAAGTAACTAAAAAAATATTTTTTTTTCCAAAGTAACTAAAAAAATATTTTTTTTTCCAAAGTAACTAAAAAAATATTTTTTTTTCCAAAGTAACTAAAAAAATATTTTTTTTTCCAAAGTAACTAAAAAAATATTTTTTTTCCCAAAGTAACTAAAAAAATATTTTTTTTTCCAAAGAAACTAAAAAAATATTTTTTTTTCCAAAGTAACTAAAAAAATATATTTTTTTAAAGTAACTAAAAATTATTTTTTTTTTCCAAAGAAACTAAAAAAAAAATTTTTTTTCCAAAGTAACTAAAAAAATATTTTTTTTTCCAAAGTAACTAAAAAAATATTTTTTTTTCCAAAGTAACTAAAAAATATATTTTTTTTCCAAAGTAACTAAAAAAAAATTTTTTTTTCCAAAGTAACTAAAAAAATATTTTTTTTTCCAAAGTAACTAAAAAAATATTTTTTTTTCCAAAGTAACTAAAAAAATATTATTTTTTTTCCAAAGAAACTAAAAAAAATTTTTTTTTTCCAAAGTAACTAAAAAAAATTTTTTTTTTCCAAAGTAACTAAAAAAATATTTTTTTTTCCAAAGAAACTAAAAAAATATTTTTTTTCCCAAAGTAACTAAAAAAATATTTTTTTTTCCAAAGTAACTAAAAAATAATTTTTTTTCCCAAAGTAACTAAAAAAATATTTTATTTTCCAAAGTAACTAAAAAAATATTTTATTTTCCAAAGTAACTAAAAAAATATTTTTTTTTCCAAAGTAACTAAAAAAATATTTTTTTTTCCAAAGTAACTAAAAAAATATTTTTTTTTCCAAAGTAACTAAAAAAATATTTTTTTTTCCAAAGTAACTAAAAAAATATTTTTTTTTCCAAAGTAACTAAAAAAATATTTTTTTTCCAAAGTAACTAAAAAAATATTTTTTTTCCCAAAGAAACTAAAAAAATATTTTTTTTTCCAAAGAAACTAAAAAAATATTTTTTTTTCCAAAGTAACTAAAAAAAATTTTTTTTTTCCAAAGAAACTAAAAAAATATTTTTTTTTCCAAAGTAACTAAAAAAATATTTTTTTTTCCAAAGTAACTAAAAAAATATTTTTTTTTCCAAAGAAACTAAAAAAATATTTTTTTTTCCAAAGTAACTAAAAAAAAAATTTTTTTTCCAAAGTAACTAAAAAATTTTTTTTTTTTCCAAAGTAACTAAAAAAAATTTTTTTTTCCAAAGTAACTAAAAAAATATTTTTTTTTCCAAAGAAACTAAAAAAATATTTTTTTTCCAAAGTAACTAAAAAAAATTTTTTTTTTCCAAAGTAACTAAAAAATTATTTTTTTTCCCAAAGTAACTAAAAAAATATTTTTTTTTCCAAAGTAACTAAAAAAATATTTTTTTTTCCAAAGTAACTAAAAAAATATTTTTTTTCCAAAGTAACTAAAAAAATATTTTTTTTTCCAAAGTAACTAAAAAAATATTTTTTTTTCCAAAGTAACTAAAAAAATATTTTTTTTCCAAAGTAACTAAAAAAATATTTTTTTTCCAAAGTAACTAAAAAAATATTTTTTTTTCCAAAATAACTAAAAAAATATTTTTTTTTCCAAAGTAACTAAAAAAATATTTTGTTTTCCAAAGTAACTAAAAAAATATTTTTTTTTCCAAAGTAACTAAAAAAAAATTTTTTTTTCCAAAGTAACTAAAAAAATATTTTTTTTCCAAAGTAACTAAAAAAATATTTTTTTTTCCAAAGTAACTAAAAAAATATTTTTTTTTCCAAAGTAACTAAAAAAATATTTTTTTTTCCAAAGTAACTAAAAAAATATTTTTTTTTCCAAAGAAACTAAAAAAATATTTTTTTTTCCAAAGTAACTAAAAAAATTTTTTTTTTTCCAAAGTAACTAAAAAAATATTTTTTTTCCAAAGTAACTAAAAAAATATATTTTTTCCAAAGTAACTAAAAAAATATTATTTTTTTCCAAAGTAACTAAAAATTTTTTTTTTTTTCCAAAGTAACTAAAAAAATATTTTTTTTCCAAAGTAACTAAAAAAATATTTTTTTTCCAAAGTAACTAAAAAAATATTTTTTTTTCCAAAGTAACTAAAAAAATATTTTTTTTTCCAAAGTAACTAAAAAAATATTTTTTTTCCAAAGTAACTAAAAAAATATTTTTTTTCCAAAGTAACTAAAAAAATATTTTTTTTTCCAAAGTAACTAAAAAAATATTTTTTTTTCCAAAGTAACTAAAAAAATATTTTTTTTTCCAAAGAAACTAAAAAAATATTTTTTTTTCCAAAGTAACTAAAAAAATATTTTTTTTCCAAAGTAACTAAAAAAATATTTTTTTTTCCAAAGTAAGTAAAATTTTATTTTTTTTTCCAAAGTAACTAAAAAAATATTTTTTTTTCCAAAGTAACTAAAAATATATATTTTTTTCCAAAGTAACTAAAAAAATATTTTTTTTTCCAAAGTAACTAAAAAAATATATTTTTTTCCAAAGTAACTAAAAAAATATTTTTTTTTCCAAAGAAACTAAAAAAATATTTTTTTTTCCAAAGTAACTAAAAAAATATTTTTTTTTCCAAAGTAACTAAAAAAATATTTTTTTTTCCAAAGTAACTAAAAAAATATTTTTTTTTCCAAAGTAACTAAAAAAATATTTTTTTTTCCAAAGTAACTAAAAAAATATTTTTTTTTCCAAAGTAACTAAAAAAATATTTTTTTTTCCAAAGTAACTAAAAAAATATTTTTTTTTCCAAAGTAACTAAAAAAATATTTTTTTTTCCAAAGAAACTAAAAAAATATTTTTTTTTCCAAAGTAACTAAAAAAATATTTTTTTTTCCAAAGTAACTAAAAAAAATGTTTTTTTTCCAAAGTAACTAAAAAAATATTTTTTTTTCCAAAGTAACTAAAAAAATATTTTTTTTTCCAAAGAAACTAAAAAATTTTTTTTTTTTCCAAAGAAACTAAAAAAATATTTTTTTTCCCAAAGTAACTAAAAAATTTTTTTTTTTTCCAAAGAAACTAAAAAAAAAAATTTTTTTCCAAAGTAACTAAAAAAATTTTTTTTTTTCCAAAGTAACTAAAAAAATATTTTTTTTTCCAAAGTAACTAAAAAAATATTTTTTTTTCCAAAGTAACTAAAAAAATATTTTTTTTTCCAAAGTAACTAAAAAAATATTTTTTTTTCCAAAGTAACTAAAAAAATATTTTTTTTTCCAAAGAAACTAAAAAAATATTTTTTTTTCCAAAGTAACTAAAATTTTTTTTTTTTTCCAAAGTAACTAAAAAAATATATTTTTTTCCAAAGTAACTAAAAAAATATTTTTTTTCCCAAAGAAACTAAAAAAATATTTTTTTTTCCAAAGTAACTAAAAAATATTTTTTTTTTCCAAAGAAACTAAAAAAATATTTTTTTTTCCAAAGTAACTAAAAAAATATTTTTTTTTCCAAAGTAACTAAAAAAAATTTTTTTTTTCCAAAGTAACTAAAAAAATATTTTTTTTTCCAAAGTAACTAAAAAAATATTTTTTTTCCAAAGTAACTAAAAAAATATTTTTTTTCCAAAGTAACTAAAAAAATATTTTTTTTTCCAAAGTAACTAAAAAAATATTTTTTTTTCCAAAGTAACTAAAAAAATATTTTTTTTTCCAAAGTAACTAAAAAAATATTTTTTTTTCCAAAGAAACTAAAAAAATATTTTTTTTTCCAAAGTAACTAAAAAATTTTTTTTTTTTCCAAAGTAACTAAAAAAAATTTTTTTTTTCCAAAGTAACTAAAAAAATATTTTTTTTTCCAAAGAAACTAAAAAAATAATTTTTTTTCCAAAGTAACTAAAAAAATATTTTTTTTTCCAAAGAAACTAAAAAAAAATTTTTTTTCCAAAGTAACTAAAAAAAAATTTTTTTTTCCAAAGTAACTAAAATTTTTTTTTTTTTTCCAAAGAAACTAAAAAAATATTTTTTTTTCCAAAGTAACTAAAAAAAAATTTTTTTTTCCAAAGTAACTAAAAAATTATTTTTTTTCCCAAAGTAACTAAAAAAATTTTTTTTTTCCAAAGTAACTAAAAAAATTTTTTTTTTTCCAAAGTAACTAAAAAAATTTTTTTTTTCCAAAGTAACTAAAAAAATATTTTTTTTTCCAAAGTAACTAAAAAAATATTTTTTTTTCCAAAGTAACTAAAAAAATATTTTTTTTCCAAAGTAACTAAAAAAATTTTTTTTTTCCAAAGTAACTAAAAAAATATTTTTTTTTCCAAAGTAACTAAACAAATATTTTTTTTTCCAAAGTAACAAAAAAAAAATTTTTTTTTCCAAAATAACTAAAAAAATATTTTTTTTTCCAAAGTAACTAAAAAAATATTTTTTTTTCCAAAGTAACTAAAAAAATATTTTTTTTTCCAAAGTAACTAAAAAAATATTTTTTTTTCCAAAGTAACTAAAAAAATATTTTTTTTCCAAAGTAACTAAAAAAATATTTTTTTTTCCAAAATAACTAAAAAAATATTTTTTTTTCCAAAGTAACTAAAAAAATTTTTTTTTCCAAAGTAACTAAAAAAATTTTTTTTTCCAAAGTAACTAAAAAAATATTTTTTTTCCAAAGTAACTAAAAAAATATTTTTTTTTCCAAAGTAACTAAAAAAATATTTTTTTTTCCAAAGTAACTAAAAAAATATTTTTTTTTCCAAAATAACTAAAAAAATATTTTTTTTTCCAAAGTAACTAAAAAAATATTTTTTTTCCAAAGTAACTAAAAAAATATTTTTTTTTCCAAAGTAACTAAAAAATTTTTTTTTTTCCAAAGTAACTAAAAAAATATTTTTTTTTCCACAGAAACTAAAAAAAAATTTTTTTTTCCAAAGTAACTAAAAAAATTTTTTTTTTTCCAAAGTAACTAAAAAAATATTTTTTTTTCCAAAGTAACTAAAAAATTTTTTTTTTTCCAAAGAAACTAAAAAAATATTTTTTTTTCCAAAGTAACTAAAAAAAATATTTTTTTTCCAAAGAAACTAAAAAAATATATTTTTTTTCCAAAGTAACTAAAAAAAATATTTTTTTTCCAAAGAAACTAAAAAAATATTTTTTTTTCCAAAGTAACTAAAAAAATATTTTTTTTCCCAAAGTAACTAAAAAAATATTTTTTTTTCCAAAGAAACTAAAAAAATATTTTTTTTTCCAAAGTAACTAAAAAAATATTTTTTTTTCCAAAGTAACTAAAAAAATATTTTTTTTTCCAAAGTAACTAAAAAAATATTTTTTTTCCCAAAGTAACTAAAAAAATATTTTTTTTCCCAAAGAAACTAAAAAAATATTTTTTTTTCCAAAGTAACTAAAAAAAATTTTTTTTTCCAAAGAAACTAAAAAAATATTTTTTTTTCCAAAGTAACTAAAAAAATATTTTTTTTTCCCAAAGTAACTAAAAAAATATTTTTTTTTCCAAAGTAACTAAAAAAATATTTTTTTTTCCAAAGTAACTAAAAAAATATTTTTTTTCCAAAGTAACTAAAAAAATATTTTTTTTCCAAAGTAACTAAAAAAATATTTTTTTTTCCAAAGTAACTAAAAAAATATTTTTTTTTCCAAAAGTAACTAAAAAAATATTTTTTTTTCCAAAATAAATAAAAAAAATATTTTTTTTTCCAAAGTAACTAAAAAAATATTTTTTTTCCAAAGTAACTAAAAAAATATTTTTTTTCCAAAGTAACTAAAAAAAATTTTTTTTCCCAAAGTAACTAAAAAATATATTTTTTTCCAAAGTAACTAAAAAAAAAATTTTTTCCCAAAGAAACTAAAAATTTTTTTTTTTTTCCAAAGTAACTAAAAAAATATTTTTTTTTCCAAAGAAACTAAAAAAATATTTTTTTTTCCAAAGTAACTAAAAAAATTTTTTTTTTTCCAAAGTAACTAAAAAAATATTTTTTTTTCCAAAGTAACTAAAATTTTTTTTTTTTTTCCAAAGAAACTAAAAAAATATTTTTTTTTCCAAAGTAACTAAAAAAAATATTTTTTTTCCAAAGAAACTAAAAAAATATTTTTTTTTCCAAAGTAACTAAAAAAAATATTTTTTTTCCAAAGAAACTAAAAAAAATTTTTTTTTCCAAAGAAACTAAAAAAATATTTTTTTTTCCAAAGAAACTAAAAAAATATTTTTTTTTCCAAAGTAACTAAAAAAAATTTTTTTTTTCCAAAGTAACTAAAAAAATATTTTTTTTTCCAAAGAAACTAAAAAAATATTTTTTTTTCCAAAGTAACTAAAAAAATATTTTTTTTTCCAAAGTAACTAAAAAAATATATTTTTTTCCAAAGTAACTAAAAAAATATTTTTTTTTCCAAAGTAACTAAAAAAATATTTTTTTTCCCAAAGTAACTAAAAAAATATTTTTTTTTCCAAAGTAACTAAAAAAATATTTTTTTTTCCAAAGTAACTAAAAAAATATTTTTTTTCCAAAGTAACTAAAAAAATATTTTTTTTCCAAAGTAACTAAAAAAATATTTTTTTTTCCAAAGTAACTAAAAAAATAATTTTTTTTCCAAAAGTAACTAAAAAAATATTTTTTTTTCCAAAATAACTAAAAAAATATATTTTTTTTCAAAGTAACTAAAAAAATATTTTTTTTCCAAAGTAACTAAAAAAATATTTTTTTTTCCAAAGTAACTAAAAAAATATTTTTTTTTCCAAAGTAACTAAAAAAATATTTTTTTTTCCAAAGTAACTAAAAAAATATTTTTTTTTCCAAAATAACTAAAAAAATATTTTTTTTTCCAAAGTAACTAAAAAAATATTTTTTTTCCCAAAGTAACTAAAAAAATATTTTTTTTCCCAAAGAAACTAAAAAAATATTTTTTTTTCCAAAGTAACTAAAAAAAATTTTTTTTTCCAAAGAAACTAAAAAAATATTTTTTTTTCCAAAGTAACTAAAAAAATATTTTTTTTTCCCAAAGTAACTAAAAAAATATTTTTTTTTCCAAAGTAACTAAAAAAATATTTTTTTTTCCAAAGTAACTAAAAAAATATTTTTTTTCCAAAGTAACTAAAAAAATATTTTTTTTCCAAAGTAACTAAAAAAATATTTTTTTTTCCAAAGTAACTAAAAAAATATTTTTTTTTCCAAAAGTAACTAAAAAAATATTTTTTTTTCCAAAATAAATAAAAAAAATATTTTTTTTTCCAAAGTAACTAAAAAAATATTTTTTTTCCAAAGTAACTAAAAAAATATTTTTTTTCCAAAGTAACTAAAAAAATTTTTTTTTCCCAAAGTAACTAAAAAATATATTTTTTTCCAAAGTAACTAAAAAAAATTTTTTTTCCCAAAGAAACTAAAAAATTTTTTTTTTTTCCAAAGTAACTAAAAAAATATTTTTTTTTCCAAAGAAACTAAAAAAATATTTTTTTTCCCAAAGTAACTAAAAAAAATTTTTTTTTTCCAAAGTAACTAAAAAAATATTTTTTTTTCCAAAGTAACTAAAATTTTTTTTTTTTTTCCAAAGAAACTAAAAAAATATTTTTTTTTCCAAAGTAACTAAAAAAAATATTTTTTTTCCAAAGAAACTAAAAAAATATTTTTTTTTCCAAAGTAACTAAAAAAAATATTTTTTTTCCAAAGAAACTAAAAAAAATTTTTTTTTTCCAAAGTAACTAAAAAAAATTTTTTTTTTCCAAAGAAACTAAAAATTTTTTTTTTTTTCCAAAGTAACTAAAAAAAAATTTTTTTTTCCAAAGTAACTAAAAAAATATTTTTTTTTCCAAAGAAACTAAAAAAATATTTTTTTTTCCAAAGAAACTAAAAAAATATTTTTTTTTCCAAAGTAACTAAAAAAAATTTTTTTTTTCCAAAGTAACTAAAAAAATATTTTTTTTTCCAAAGAAACTAAAAAAATATTTTTTTTTCCAAAGTAACTAAAAAAATATTTTTTTTTCCAAAGTAACTAAAAAAATATATTTTTTTCCAAAGTAACTAAAAAAATATTTTTTTTTCCAAAGTAACTAAAAAAATATTTTTTTTCCCAAAGTAACTAAAAAAATATTTTTTTTTCCAAAGTAACTAAAAAAATATTTTTTTTTCCAAAGTAACTAAAAAAATATTTTTTTTCCAAAGTAACTAAAAAAATATTTTTTTTCCAAAGTAACTAAAAAAATATTTTTTTTTCCAAAGTAACTAAAAAAATATTTTTTTTTCCAAAAGTAACTAAAAAAATATTTTTTTTTCCAAAATAACTAAAAAAATATATTTTTTTTCAAAGTAACTAAAAAAATATTTTTTTTCCAAAGTAACTAAAAAAATATTTTTTTTTCCAAAGTAACTAAAAAAATATTTTTTTTTCCAAAGTAACTAAAAAAATATTTTTTTTTCCAAAGTAACTAAAAAAATATTTTTTTTTCCAAAATAACTAAAAAAATATTTTTTTTTCCAAAGTAACTAAAAAAATATTTTTTTTCCAAAGTAACTAAAAAAATATTTTTTTTTCCAAAGTAACTAAAACATTTTTTTTTTCCAAAGTAACTAAAAAAAATTTTTTTTTTCCAAAGTAACTAAAAAAATATTTTTTTTTCCAAAGAAACTAAAAAAAATTTTTTTTTTCCAAAGTAACTAAAAAAAATTTTTTTTTTCCAAAGTAACTAAAAAAATATATTTTTTTCCAAAGTAACTAAAAAATATTTTTTTTTTCCAAAGAAACTAAAAAAATATTTTTTTTTCCAAAGTAACTAAAAAAAATATTTTTTTTCCAAAGAAACTAAAAAAATATTTTTTTTTCCAAAGTAACTAAAAAAAATTTTTTTTTTCCAAAGAAACTAAAAAAATTATTTTTTTTCCAAAGTAACTAAAAAAATATTTTTTTTTCCAAAGAAACTAAAAAAATATTTTTTTTTCCAAAGTAACTAAAAAAATATTTTTTTTTCCAAAGTAACTAAAAACAATTTTTTTTCCCAAAGTAACTAAAAAAAGATTTTTTTTTCCAAAGTAACTAAAAAATATTTTTTTTTCCAAAGTAACTAAAAAAATATTTTTTTTTCCAAAGTAACTAAAAAAATATTTTTTTTTCCAAAGTAACTAAAAAAATATTTTTTTTTCCAAAGTAACTAAAAAAATATTTTTTTTCCCAAAGAAACTAAAAAAATATTTTTTTTTCCAAAGTAACTAAAAAAAATATTTTTTTTCCAAAGTAACTAAAAAAATATTTTTTTTTCCAAAGTAACTAAAAAAATATTTTTTTTTCCAAAAGTAACTAAAAAAATATTTTTTTTTCCAAAATAAATAAAAAAAATATTTTTTTTTCCAAAGTAACTAAAAAAATATTTTTTTTCCAAAGTAACTAAAAAAATATTTTTTTTCCAAAGTAACTAAAAAAATTTTTTTTTCCCAAAGTAACTAAAAAATATATTTTTTTCCAAAGTAACTAAAAAAAATTTTTTTTTCCAAAGTAACTAAAAAAAATTTTTTTTTCCAAAGTAACTAAAAAAATATTTTTTTTTCCAAAGAAACTAAAAAAATATTTTTTTTTCCAAAGTAACTAAAAAAAATTTTTTTTTTCCAAAGTAACTAAAAAAATATTTTTTTTTCCAAAGTAACTAAAATTTTTTTTTTTTTTCCAAAGAAACTAAAAAAATATTTTTTTTTCCAAAGTAACTAAAAAAAATATTTTTTTTCCAAAGAAACTAAAAAAATATTTTTTTTTCCAAAGTAACTAAAAAAAATATTTTTTTTCCAAAGAAACTAAAAAAATATTTTTTTTTCCAAAGTAACTAAAAAAAATATTTTTTTTCCAAAGAAACTAAAAATTTTTTTTTTTTTCCAAAGTAACTAAAAAAAATTTTTTTTTTCCAAAGTAACTAAAAAAATATTTTTTTTTCCAAAGAAACTAAAAAAATATTTTTTTTTCCAAAGAAACTAAAAAAATATTTTTTTTTCCAAAGTAACTAAAAAAAATTTTTTTTTTCCAAAGTAACTAAAAAAATATTTTTTTTTCCAAAGAAACTAAAAAAATATTTTTTTTTCCAAAGTAACTAAAAAAATATATTTTTTTCCAAAGTAACTAAAAAAATATATTTTTTTCCAAAGTAACTAAAAAAATATTTTTTTTTCCAAAGTAACTAAAAAAATATTTTTTTTCCCAAAGTAACTAAAAAAATATTTTTTTTTCCAAAGTAACTAAAAAAATATTTTTTTTTCCAAAGTAACTAAAAAAATATTTTTTTTCCAAAGTAACTAAAAAAATATTTTTTTTCCAAAGTAACTAAAAAAATATTTTTTTTTCCAAAGTAACTAAAAAAATATTTTTTTTTCCAAAAGTAACTAAAAAAATATTTTTTTTTCCAAAATAACTAAAAAAATATATTTTTTTTCAAAGTAACTAAAAAAATATTTTTTTTCCAAAGTAACTAAAAAAATATTTTTTTTTCCAAAGTAACTAAAAAAATATTTTTTTTTCCAAAGTAACTAAAAAAATATTTTTTTTTCCAAAGTAACTAAAAAAATATTTTTTTTTCCAAAATAACTAAAAAAATATTTTTTTTTCCAAAGTAACTAAAAAAATATTTTTTTTCCAAAGTAACTAAAAAAATATTTTTTTTCCAAAGTAACTAAAACATTTTTTTTTTCCAAAGTAACTAAAAAAATTTTTTTTTTTCCAAAGTAACTAAAAAAATATTTTTTTTTCCAAAGAAACTAAAAAAAAAATTTTTTTTCCAAAGTAACTAAAAAAATTTTTTTTTTTCCAAAGTAACTAAAAAAATATATTTTTTTCCAAAGTAACTAAAAAATATTTTTTTTTTCCAAAGAAACTAAAAAAATATTTTTTTTTCCAAAGTAACTAAAAAAAATATTTTTTTTCCAAAGAAACTAAAAAAATATTTTTTTTTCCAAAGTAACTAAAAAAAATTTTTTTTTTCCAAAGAAACTAAAAAAATATTTTTTTTTCCAAAGTAACTAAAAAAATTATTTTTTTTCCAAAGTAACTAAAAAAATATTTTTTTTTCCAAAGAAACTAAAAAAATATTTTTTTTTCCAAAGTAACTAAAAAAATATTTTTTTTTCCAAAGTAACTAAAAACAATTTTTTTTCCCAAAGTAACTAAAAAAAGATTTTTTTTTCCAAAGTAACTAAAAAATATTTTTTTTTCCAAAGTAACTAAAAAAATTTTTTTTTTTTCCAAAGTAACTAAAAAAATATTTTTTTTTCCAAAGTAACTAAAAAAATATTTTTTTTTCCAAAGTAACTAAAAAAATATTTTTTTTCCCAAAGTAACTAAAAAAATATTTTTTTTTCCAAAGTAACTAAAAAAAATATTTTTTTTTCCAAAGTAACTAAAAAAATTTTTTTTCCAAAGTAACTAAAAAAATATTTTTTTTTCCAAAGTAACTAAAAAAATATTTTTTTTCCCAAAGAAACTAAAAAAATATTTTTTTTTCCAAAGTAACTAAAAAAAAAATTTTTTTTCCAAAGAAACTAAAAAAATATTTTTTTTTCCAAAGTAACTAAAAAAAAAAAAAAATTTCCAAAGTAACTAAAAAATTATTTTTTTTCCCAAAGTAACTAAAAAAATATTTTTTTTTCCAAAGAAACTAAAAAAATATTTTTTTTTCCAAAGTAACTAAAAAAAATTTTTTTTTCCAAAGAAACTAAAAAAATATATTTTGTTTCCAAAGTAACTAAAAAAAAAATTTTTTTTCCAAAGTAACTAAAAAAATTTTTTTTTTTCCAAAGAAACTAAAAAATATTTTTTTTTCCAAAGTAACTAAAACATTTTTTTTTTCCAAAGTAACTAAAAAAAATTTTTTTTTTCCAAAGTAACTAAAAAAATATTTTTTTTTCCAAAGAAACTAAAAAAAATTTTTTTTTTCCAAAGTAACTAAAAAAATTTTTTTTTTTCCAAAGTAACTAAAAAAATATATTTTTTTCCAAAGTAACTAAAAAATTTTTTTTTTTTCCAAAGAAACTAAAAAAATATTTTTTTTTCCAAAGTAACTAAAAAAAATATTTTTTTTCCAAAGAAACTAAAAAAATATTTTTTTTTCCAAAGTAACTAAAAAAAATTTTTTTTTCCCAAAGAAACTAAAAAAATTATTTTTTTTCCAAAGTAACTAAAAAAATATTTTTTTTTCCAAAGAAACTAAAAAAATATTTTTTTTCCAAAGTAACTAAAAAAATATTTTTTTTTCCAAAGTAACTAAAAACAATTTTTTTTCCCAAAGTAACTAAAAAAAGATTTTTTTTTCCAAAGTAACTAAAAAATATTTTTTTTTCCAAAGTAACTAAAAAAATATTTTTTTTTCCAAAGTAACTAAAAAAATATTTTTTTTTCCAAAGTAACTAAAAAAATATTTTTTTTTCCAAAGTAACTAAAAAAATATTTTTTTTCCCAAAGAAACTAAAAAAATATTTTTTTTTCCAAAGTAACTAAAAAAAATATTTTTTTTCCAAAGTAACTAAAAAAATATTTTTTTTTCCAAAGTAACTAAAAAAATATTTTTTTTTCCAAAAGTAACTAAAAAAATATTTTTTTTTCCAAAATAAATAAAAAAAATATTTTTTTTTCCAAAGTAACTAAAAAAATATTTTTTTTCCAAAGTAACTAAAAAAATATTTTTTTTTCCAAAGTAACTAAAAAAATATTTTTTTTTCCAAAGTAACTAAAAAAATATTTTTTTTTCCAAAGAAACTAAAAAAATATTTTTTTTTCCAAAGTAACTAAAAAAAATATTTTTTTTCCAAAGAAACTAAAAAAATATTTTTTTTTCCAAAGTAACTAAAAAAATATTTTTTTTTCCAAAGAAACTAAAAAAATATTTTTTTTTCCAAAGTAACTAAAAAAAATATTTTTTTTCCAAAGAAACTAAAAAAAAATTTTTTTTCCAAAGTAACTAAAAATTTTTTTTTTTTTCCAAAGTAACTAAAAAAAATTTTTTTTTTCCAAAGAAACTAAAAAAATATTTTTTTTTCCAAAGTAACTAAAAAAATTTTTTTTTTCCAAAGTAACTAAAAAATTATTTTTTTCCCCAAAGTAACTAAAAAAATATATTTTTTTCCAAAGTAACTAAAAAAATATTTTTTTTTCCAAAGTAACTAAAAAAATATTTTTTTTTCCAAAGTAACTAAAAAAATATTTTTTTTTCCAAAGTAACTAAAAAAATATTTTTTTTTCCAAAGTAACTAAAAAAATATTTTTTTTTCCAAAGTAACTAAAAAAATATTTTTTTTTCCAAAGAAACTAAAAAAATATTTTTTTTTCCAAAGTAACTAAAAAAATATTTTTTTTCCAAAGTAACTAAAAAAATATTTTTTTTTTCCAAAGTAACTAAAAAAATATATTTTTTTCCAAAGAAACTAAAAAAATTTTTTTTTCCAAAATAACTAAAAAAATTTTTTTTTTCCAAAGTAACAAAAAAAATATTTTTTTTTCCAAAGTAACTAAAAAAATATTTTTTTTTCCAAAGTAACTAAAAAAATATTTTTTTTTCCAAAGTAACTAAAAAAATATTTTTTTTTCCAAAGTAACTAAAAAAATATTTTTTTTTCCAAAGTAACTAAAAAAATATTTTTTTTTCCAAAGTAACTAAAAAAAATATTTTTTTTTCCAAAGTAACTAAAAAAATATTTTTTTTTCCAAAGTAACTAAAAAAATATTTTTTTTTCCAAAGTAACTAAAAAAATATTTTTTTTTCCAAAGAAACTAAAAAAATATTTTTTTTTCCAAAGTAACTAAAAAAATTTTTTTTTTCCAAAGTAACTAAAAAAAATTTTTTTTTTCCAAAGTAACTAAAAAATTTTTTTTTTTCCAAAGAAACTAAAAAAATATTTTTTTTTCCAAAGTAACTAAAAAAAATATTTTTTTTCCAAAGAAACTAAAAAAATATTTTTTTTTCCAAAGTAACTAAAAAAATATTTTTTTTTCCAAAGTAACTAAAAAAATATTTTTTTTTCCAAAGTAACTAAAAAAATATTTTTTTTTCCAAAGTAACTAAAAAAATATTTTTTTTTCCAAAGTAACTAAAAAAAATATTTTTTTTTCCAAAGTAACTAAAAAAATATTTTTTTTTCCAAAGTAACTAAAAAAATATTTTTTTTTCCAAAGTAACTAAAAAAATATTTTTTTTTCCAAAGAAACTAAAAAAATATTTTTTTTTCCAAAGTAACTAAAAAAAAATATTTTTTCCAAAGTAACTAAAAATTTTTTTTTTTTTCCAAAGTAACTAAAAAAATATTTTTTTTTCCAAAGAAACTAAAAAAATATTTTTTTTTCCAAAGTAACTAAAAAAAATATTTTTTTTCCAAAGAAACTAAAAAAATATTTTTTTTTCCAAAGTAACTAAAAAAATATTTTTTTTTCCAAAGTAACTAAAAAAATATTTTTTTTTCCAAAGTAACTAAAAAAATATTTTTTTTTCCAAAGTAACTAAAAAAATATTTTTTTTTCCAAAGAAACTAAAAAAATATTTTTTTTTCCAAAGAAACTAAAAAAATATTTTTTTTCCAAAGTAACTAAAAAAATATTGTTTTTTCCAAAGTAACTAAAAAAATATTTTTTTTTCCAAAGTAACTAAAAAAATATTTTTTTTTCCAAAGAAACTAAAAAAAATTTTTTTTTTCCAAAGTAACTAAAAAAATATTTTTTTTCCAAAGTAACTAAAAAAATATTTTTTTTTCCAAAATAACTAAAAAAATATTTTTTTTTCCAAAGTAACTAAAAAATTTTTTTTTTTTCCAAAGTAACTAAAAAAATATTTTTTTTTCCAAAGTAACTAAAAAAATATTTTTTTTTCCAAAGAAACTAAAAAAATATTTTTTTTTCCAAAGTAACTAAAAAAATTTTTTTTTCCAAAGTAACTAAAAAAATATATTTTTTTCCAAAGTAACTAAAAAAAATTTTTTTTTCCAAAGAAACTAAAAAAATTTTTTTTTTTCCAAAGTGACTAAAAAAATTATTTTTTTTCCAAAGTAACTAAAAAAATATTTTTTTTTCCAAAGAAACTAAAAAAATATTTTTTTTTCCAAAGTAACTAAAAAAATATTTTTTTTTCCAAAGTAACTAAAAACAATTTTTTTTTTCCCAAAGTAACTAAAAAAATATTTTTTTTTTCCAAAGTAACTAAAAAATATTTTTTTTTCCAAAGTAACTAAAAAAATATTTTTTTTTCCAAAGTAACTAAAAAAATATTTTTTTTTCCAAAGTAACTAAAAAAATATTTTTTTTTCCAAAGTAACTAAAAAAAATTTTTTTTTTTCCAAAGTAACTAAAAAAATATTTTTTTTTCCAAAGTAACTAAAAAAATATTTTTTTTTCCAAAGTAACTAAAAAAATATTTTTTTTTCCAAGAAACTAAAAAAATATTTTTTTTTCCAAAGTAACTAAAAAAAATTTTTTTTTCCAAAGTAACTAAAAAAATTTTTTTTTTTCCAAAGTAACTAAAAAAATTTTTTTTTTTCCAAAGAAACTAAAAAAATATTTTTTTTTCCAAAGTAACTAAAAAAATATTTTTTTTTCCAAAGAAACTAAAAAATATTTTTTTTTCCAAAGTAACTAAAATTTTTTTTTTTTTCCAAAGTAACTAAAAAAATATATTTTTTTCCAAAGTAACTAAAAAAATTTTTTTTTCCAAAGAAACTAAAAAAAATTTTTTTTTTCCAAAGTGACTAAAAAAATTATTTTTTTTCCAAAGTAACTAAAAAAATATTTTTTTTTCCAAAGAAACTAAAAAAATATTTTTTTTTCCAAAGTAACTAAAAAAATATTTTTTTTTCCAAAGTAACTAAAACAATTTTTTTTTTCCCAAAGTAACTAAAAAAATATTTTTTTTTCCAAAGTAACTAAAAAATATTTTTTTTTCCAAAGTAACTAAAAAAATATTTTTTTTTCCAAAGTAACTAAAAAAATATTTTTTTTTCCAAAGTAACTAAAAAAATATTTTTTTTTCCAAAGTAACTAAAAAAATTTTTTTTTTTCCAAAGTAACTAAAAAAATATTTTTTTTTCCAAAGTAACTAAAAAAATATTTTTTTTTCCAAAGTAACTAAAAAAATATTTTTTTTTCCAAAGAAACTAAAAAAATATTTTTTTTTCCAAAGTAACTAAAAAAAAATTTTTTTTCCAAAGTAACTAAAAAAATTTTTTTTTTTCCAAAGTAACTAAAAAAAAATTTTTTTTTTCCAAAGAAACTAAAAAAATATTTTTTTTTCCAAAGTAACTAAAAAAATATTTTTTTTTCCAAAGTAACTAAAAAAATATTTTTTTTTCCAAAGAAACTAAAAAAATATTTTTTTTTCCAAAGTAACTAAAAAAATATATTTTTTTTCCAAAGTAACTAAAAAAATATATTTTTTTCCAAAGTAACTAAAAAAATTTTTTTTTTTCCAAAGTAACTAAAAAAATTTTTTTTCCAAAGTAACTAAAAAAATATTTTTTTTCCAAAGTAACTAAAAAAAATTTTTTTTTTCCAAAGAAACTAAAAAAATATTTTTTTTTCCAAAGTAACTAAAAAAATTATTTTTTTTCCAAAGTAACTAAAAAAATATTTTTTTTTCCAAAGAAACTAAAAAAATATTTTTTTTTCCAAAGTAACTAAAAAAATATTTTTTTTTCCAAAGTAACTAAAAACAATTTTTTTTTTCCCAAAGTAACTAAAAAAATATTTTTTTTTCCAAAGTAACTAAAAAATATTTTTTTTTCCAAAGTAACTAAAAAAATATTTTTTTTTCCAAAGTAACTAAAAAAATATTTTTTTTTCCAAAGTAACTAAAAAAATATATTTTTTCCAAAGTAACTAAAAAAATATTTTTTTTTCCAAAGTAACTAAAAAAATATTTTTTTTTCCAAAGTAACTAAAAAAATATTTTTTTTTCCAAAGTAACTAAAAAATTTTTTTTTCCAAAGTAACTAAAAAAAAATATTTTTTTTTCCAAAGTAACTAAAAAAATTTTTTTTTTCCCAAAGAAACTAAAAAAATATTTTTTTTTCCAAAGTAACTAAAAAAAATTTTTTTTTTCCAAAGAAACTAAAAAAATATTTTTTTTTCCAAAGTAACTAAAAAAAAAAAAAATTTTCCAAAGTAACTAAAAAAAATTTTTTTTTCCCAAAGTAACTAAAAAAATTTTTTTTTTCCAAAGTAACTAAAAAAATATTTTTTTTTCCAAAGTAACTAAAAAAATATTTTTTTTTTCCAAAGTAACTAAAAAAATATTTTTTTTTCCAAAGTAACTAAAAAAATATTTTTTTTCCAAAGTAACTAAAAAAATATTTTTTTTTCCAAAGTAACTAAAACAATATTTTTTTTTCCAAAGTAACAAAAAAAATATTTTTTTTTCCAAAGTAACTAAAAAAATATTTTTTTTTCCAAAGTAACTAAAAAAATATTTTTTTTCCCAAAGTAACTAAAAAAATTTTTTTTTTTCCAAAGTAACTAAAAAAATATTTTTTTTTCCAAAGTAACTAAAAAAATATTTTTTTTTCCAAAGTAACTAAAAAAATATTTTTTTTTCCAAAGTAACTAAAAAAATATTTTTTTTTCCAAAGTAACTAAAAAAATATTTTTTTTTCCAAAGTAACTAAAAAAATATTTTTTTTTCCAAAGTAACTAAAAAAATATTTTTTTTTCCAAAGTAACTAAAAAAATATTTTGTTTTCCAAAGTAACTAAAAAAATATTTTTTTTTCCAAAGTAACTAAAAAAATATTTTTTTTCCAAAGTAACTAAAAAAATATTTTTTTTTCCAAAGTAACTAAAACAATATTTTTTTTTCCAAAGTAACTAAAAAAATATTTTTTTTTCCAAAGTAACTAAAAAAATATTTTTTTTTCCAAAGTAACTAAAAAAATATTTTTTTTCCCAAAGTAACTAAAAAAATTTTTTTTTTTCCAAAGTAACTAAAAAAATATTTTTTTTTCCAAAGTAACTAAAAAAATATTTTTTTTTCCAAAGTAACTAAAAAAATATTTTTTTTTCCAAAGTAACTAAAAAAATATTTTTTTTTCCAAAGTAACTAAAAAAATATTTTTTTTTCCAAAGTAACTAAAAAAATATTTTTTTTTCCAAAGTAACTAAAAAAATATTTTTTTTTCCAAAGTAACTAAAAAAATATTTTGTTTTCCAAAGTAACTAAAAAAATATTTTTTTTTCCAAAGTAACTAAAAAAATATTTTTTTTTCCAAAGTAACTAAAAAAATATTTTTTTTTCCAAAGTAACTAAAAAAATATTTTTTTTTCCAAAGAAACTAAAAAAATATTTTTTTTTCCAAAGTAACTAAAAAAATATTTTTTTTTCCAAAGTAACTAAAAAAATATTCTTTTTCCAAAGTAACTAAAAAAATATTTTTTTTTTCCAAAGTAACTAAAAAAATATTTTTTTTTCCAAAGAAACTAAAAAAAAATTTTTTTTTCCAAAATAACTAAAAAAAAAATTTTTTTCCAAAGTAACTAAAAAAATATTTTTTTTTCCAAAGTAACTAAAAAAATATTTTTTTTTCCAAAGTAACTAAAAAAATATTTTTTTTTCCAAAGTAACTAAAAAAATATTTTTTTTTCCAAAGTAACTAAAAAAATATTTTTTTTTCCAAAGTAACTAAAAAAATATTTTTTTTTCCAAAGTAACTAAAAAAAATATTTTTTTTTCCAAAGTAACTAAAAAAATATTTTTTTTTCCAAAGTAACTAAAAAAATATTTTTTTTTCCAAAGTAACTAAAAAAATATTTTTTTTTTCCAAAGAAACTAAAAAAATATTTTTTTTTCCAAAGTAACTAAAAAAAATTTTTTTTTTCCAAAGTAACTAAAAAAATTTTTTTTTTTCCAAAGTAACTAAAAAAATATTTTTTTTTCCAAAGAAACTAAAAAAAATTTTTTTTTTCCAAAGTAACTAAAAAAAATATTTTTTTTCCAAAGAAACTAAAAAAATATTCTTTTTTCCAAAGTAACTAAAAAAATATTTTTTTTTCCAAAGTAACTAAAAAAATATTTTTTTTTCCAAAGTAACTAAAAAATATTTTTTTTTCCAAAGTAACTAAAAAAATATTTTTTTTTCCAAAGAAACTAAAAAAATATTTTTTTTTCCAAAGAAACTAAAAAAATATTTTTTTTCCAAAGTAACTAAAAAAATATTGTTTTTTCCAAAGTAACTAAAAAAATATTTTTTTTTCCAAAGTAACTAAAAAAATATTTTTTTTTCCAAAGAAACTAAAAAAAATTTTTTTTTTCCAAAGTAACTAAAAAAATATTTTTTTTTCCAAAGTAACTAAAAAAATATTTTTTTTTCCAAAATAACTAAAAAAATATTTTTTTTTCCAAAGTAACTAAAAAAATATTTTTTTTCCAAAGTAACTAAAAAAATATTTTTTTTTCCAAAGTAACTAAAAAAAATTTTTTTTTTCCAAAGTAACTAAAAAAATATTTTTTTTTCCAAAGTAACTAAAAATATATTTTTTTTTCCAAAGAAACTAAAAAAATATTTTTTTTTCCAAAGTAACTAAAAAAAATTTTTTTTTTCCAAAGTAACTAAAAAAATATATTTTTTTCCAAAGTAACTAAAAAAATTATTTTTTTTTCCAAAGTAACTAAAAAAATATTTTTTTTTCCAAAGTAACTAAAAAAAATTTTTTTTTTTCCAAAGTAACTAAAAAAATATTTTTTTTTCCAAAGTAACTAAAAAAATATTTTTTTTTCCAAAGTAACTAAAAAAATATTTTTTTTTCCAAAGAAACTAAAAAAATATTTTTTTTTCCAAAGTAACTAAAAAAAATTTTTTTTTCCAAAGTAACTAAAAAAATTTTTTTTTTTCCAAAGTAACTAAAAAATTTTTTTTTTTTTCCAAAGAAACTAAAAAAAATTTTTTTTTTCCAAAGTAACTAAAAAAATATTTTTTTTTCCAAAGTAACTAAAAAAATATTTTTTTTTCCAAAGAAACTAAAAAAATATTTTTTTTTCCAAAGTAACTAAAAAAATATTTTTTTTTCCAAAGTAACTAAAAAAATATATTTTTTTCCAAAGTAACTAAAAAAATTTTTTTTTTTCCAAAGTAACTAAAAAAAATTTTTTTCCAAAGTAACTAAAAAAATATTTTTTTTTCCAAAGTAACTAAAAAAAAATTTTTTTTTCCAAAGAAACTAAAAAAATATTTTTTTTTCCAAAGTAACTAAAAAAATTATTTTTTTTCCAAAGTAACTAAAAAAATATTTTTTTTTCCAAAGAAACTAAAAAAATATTTTTTTTTCCAAAGTAACTAAAAAAATATTTTTTTTTCCAAAGTAACTAAAAACAATTTTTTTTTCCCAAAGTAACTAAAAAAATATTTTTTTTTCCAAAGTAACTAAAAAATATTTTTTTTTCCAAAGTAACTAAAAAAATATTTTTTTTTCCAAAGTAACTAAAAAAATATTTTTTTTTCCAAAGTAACTAAAAAAATATTTTTTTTTCCAAAGTAACTAAAAAAATATTTTTTTTTCCAAAGTAACTAAAAAAATATTTTTTTTTCCAAAGTAACTAAAAAAATATTTTTTTTTCCAAAGTAACTAAAAAAAAATTTTTTCCAAAGTAACTAAAAAAATATATTTTTTTTCCAAAGTAACTAAAAAATTATTTTTTTTTCCCAAAGAAACTAAAAAAATATTTTTTTTTCCAAAGTAACTAAAAAAAATTTTTTTTTTCCAAAGAAACTAAAAAAATATTTTTTTTTCCAAAGTAACTAAAAAAAAAAAAAAATTTCCAAAGTAACTAAAAAATTTTTTTTTTTCCCAAAGTAACTAAAAAAATTTTTTTTTTCCAAAGTAACTAAAAAAATATTTTTTTTTCCAAAGTAACTAAAAAAATATTTTTTTTTTCCAAAGTAACTAAAAAAATATTTTTTTTTCCAAAGTAACTAAAAAAATATTTTTTTTCCAAAGTAACTAAAAAAATATTTTTTTTTCCAAAGTAACTAAAACAATATTTTTTTTTCCAAAGTAACTAAAAAAATATTTTTTTTTCCAAAGTAACTAAAAAAATATTTTTTTTTCCAAAGTAACTAAAAAAATATTTTTTTTCCCAAAGTAACTAAAAAATTTTTTTTTTCTTCCAAAGTAACTAAAAAAATATTTTTTTTTCCAAAGTAACTAAAAAAATATTTTTTTTTCCAAAGTAACTAAAAAAATATTTTTTTTTCCAAAGTAACTAAAAAAATATTTTTTTTTCCAAAGTAACTAAAAAAATATTTTTTTTTCCAAAGTAACTAAAAAAATATTTTTTTTTCCAAAGTAACTAAAAAAATATTTTTTTTTCCAAAGTAACTAAAAAAATATTTTGTTTTCCAAAGTAACTAAAAAAATATTTTTTTTTCCAAAGTAACTAAAAAAAAATTTTTTTTTCCAAAGTAACTAAAAAAATATTTTTTTTTCCAAAGTAACTAAAAAAATATTTTTTTTTCCAAAGAAACTAAAAAAATATTTTTTTTTCCAAAGTAACTAAAAAAATATTTTTTTTTCCAAAGTAACTAAAAAAATATTCTTTTTCCAAAGTAACTAAAAAAATATTTTTTTTTTCCAAAGTAACTAAAAAAATATTTTTTTTTCCAAAGAAACTAAAAAAAAAATTTTTTTTCCAAAATAACTAAAAAAAAATTTTTTTTCCAAAGTAACTAAAAAAAATATTTTTTTTTCCAAAGTAACTAAAAAAATATTTTTTTTTCCAAAGTAACTAAAAAAATATTTTTTTTTCCAAAGTAACTAAAAAAATATTTTTTTTTCCAAAGTAACTAAAAAAATATTTTTTTTTCCAAAGTAACTAAAAAAATATTTTTTTTTCCAAAGTAACTAAAAAAATATTTTTTTTTTCCAAAGAAACTAAAAAAATATTATTTTTTTCCAAAGTAACTAAAAAAAATTTTTTTTTTCCAAAGTAACTAAAAAAAATTTTTTTTTTCCAAAGTAACTAAAAAAATATTTTTTTTTCCAAAGTAACTAAAAATATATTTTTTTTTCCAAAGAAACTAAAAAAATATTTTTTTTTCCAAAGTAACTAAAAAAATATTTTTTTTTTCCAAAGAAACTAAAAAAATATTATTTTTTTCCAAAGTAACTAAAAAAAAAAATTTTTTTCCAAAGTAACTAAAAAAATTTTTTTTTTTCCAAAGTAACTAAAAAAATATTTTTTTTTCCAAAGTAACTAAAAATATATTTTTTTTTCCAAAGAAACTAAAAAAATATTTTTTTTTCCAAAGTAACTAAAAAAAATTTTTTTTTTCCAAAGTAACTAAAAAAATATATTTTTTTCCAAAGTAACTAAAAAAAAATTTTTTTTTCCAAAGAAACTAAAAAAATATTTTTTTTTCCAAAGTAACTAAAAAAAATTTTTTTTTTCCAAAGAAACTAAAAAAATATTTTTTTTTCCAAAGTAACTAAAAAAATTATTTTTTTTCCAAAGTAACTAAAAAAATATTTTTTTTTCCAAAGAAACTAAAAAAATATTTTTTTTTCCAAAGTAACTAAAAAAATATTTTTTTTTCCAAAGTAACTAAAAACAATTTTTTTTTTCCCAAAGTAACTAAAAAAATATTTTTTTTCCAAAGTAACTAAAAAATTTTTTTTTTTCCAAAGTAACTAAAAAAATATTTTTTTTTCCAAAGTAACTAAAAAAATATTTTTTTTTCCAAAGTAACTAAAAAAATATTTTTTTTTCCAAAGTAACTAAAAAAATATTTTTTTTTCCAAAGTAACTAAAAAAATATTTTTTTTTCCAAAGTAACTAAAAAAATATTTTTTTTTCCAAAGTAACTAAAAAAAATTTTTTTCCAAAGTAACTAAAAAAATATTTTTTTTTCCAAAGTAACTAAAAAAATATTTTTTTTCCCAAAGAAACTAAAAAAATATTTTTTTTTCCAAAGTAACTAAAAAAAAATTTTTTTTTCCAAAGTAACTAAAAAATTTTTTTTTTTTCCAAAGTAACTAAAAAAATATTTTTTTTTCCAAAGTAACTAAAAATATATTTTTTTTTCCAAAGAAACTAAAAAAATATTTTTTTTTCCAAAGTAACTAAAAAAAATTTTTTTTTTCCAAAGTAACTAAAAAAATATATTTTTTTCCAAAGTAACTAAAAAAAAATTTTTTTTTCCAAAGAAACTAAAAAAATATTTTTTTTTCCAAAGTAACTAAAAAAATTTTTTTTTTTCCAAAGAAACTAAAAAAATATTTTTTTTTCCAAAGTAACTAAAAAAATTATTTTTTTTCCAAAGTAACTAAAAAAATATTTTTTTTTCCAAAGAAACTAAAAAAATATTTTTTTTTCCAAAGTAACTAAAAAAATATTTTTTTTTCCAAAGTAACTAAAAACAATTTTTTTTTTCCCAAAGTAACTAAAAAAATATTTTTTTTCCAAAGTAACTAAAAAATTTTTTTTTTTCCAAAGTAACTAAAAAAATATTTTTTTTTCCAAAGTAACTAAAAAAATATTTTTTTTCCCAAAGAAACTAAAAAAATATTTTTTTTTCCAAAGTAACTAAAAAAATTTTTTTTTTTCCAAAGAAACTAAAAAAATATTTTTTTTTCCAAAGTAACTAAAAAAAAAAAAAATTTTCCAAAGTAACTAAAAAAATTTGTTTTTTCCCAAAGTAACTAAAAAAATATTTTTTTTCCAAAGTAACTAAAAAAATATTTTTTTTTCCAAAGTAACTAAAAAAATATTTTTTTTTTCCAAAGTAACTAAAAAAATATTTTTTTTTCCAAAGTAACTAAAAAAATATTTTTTTTCCAAAGTAACTAAAAAAATATTTTTTTTTCCAAAGTAACTAAAACAATATTTTTTTTTCCAAAGTAACTAAAAAAATATTTTTTTTTCCAAAGTAACTAAAAAAATATATTTTTTTCCAAAGAAACTAAAAAAATATTTTTTTTCCCAAAGTAACTAAAAAAATTTTTTTTTTCCAAAGTAACTAAAAAAATATTTTTTTTTCCAAAGTAACTAAAAAAATATATTTTTTTCCAAAGAAACTAAAAAAATATTTTTTTTTCCAAAGTAACTAAAAAATATTTTTTTTTCCAAAGAAACTAAAAAAATATTTTTTTTTTCCAAAGTAACTAAAAAAATATTTTTTTTCCCAAAGTAACTAAAAAAATATTTTTTTTTCCAAAGTAACTAAAAAATATTTTTTTTTCCAAAGTAACTAAAAAAATATTTTTTTTTCCAAAGTAACTAAAAAAAAATATTTTTTTCCAAAGTAACTAAAAAAATATTTTTTTTTCCAAAGTAACTAAAAAAATATTTTTTTTTCCAAAGTAACTAAAAAAATATTTTTTTTTCCAAAGTAACTAAAAAAATATTTTTTTTTCCAAAGTAACTAAAAAAATATTTTTTTTCCCAAAGTAACTAAAAAAATATTTTTTTTTCCAAAGAAACTAAAAAAATATTTTTTTTTCCAAAGTAACTAAAAAAATATATTTTTTTAAAGTAACTAAAAATTATTTTTTTTTTCCAAAGAAACTAAAAAAAAAATTTTTTTTCCAAAGTAACTAAAAAAATATTTTTTTTTCCAAAGTAACTAAAAAAATATTTTTTTTTCCAAAGTAACTAAAAAATATATTTTTTTTCCAAAGTAACTAAAAAAAAATTTTTTTTTCCAAAGTAACTAAAAAAATATTTTTTTTTCCAAAGTAACTAAAAAAATATTTTTTTTTCCAAAGTAACTAAAAAAATATTATTTTTTTTCCAAAGAAACTAAAAAAAAAATTTTTTTTCCAAAGTAACTAAAAAAAATTTTTTTTTTCCAAAGTAACTAAAAAAATATTTTTTTTTCCAAAGAAACTAAAAAAATATTTTTTTTCCCAAAGTAACTAAAAAAATATTTTTTTTTCCAAAGTAACTAAAAAATAATTTTTTTTCCCAAAGTAACTAAAAAAATATTTTATTTTCCAAAGTAACTAAAAAAATATTTTATTTTCCAAAGTAACTAAAAAAATATTTTTTTTTCCAAAGTAACTAAAAAAATATTTTTTTTTCCAAAGTAACTAAAAAAATATTTTTTTTTCCAAAGTAACTAAAAAAATATTTTTTTTCCAAAGTAACTAAAAAAATATTTTTTTTTCCAAAGTAACTAAAAAAATATTTTTTTTCCAAAGTAACTAAAAAAATATTTTTTTTCCCAAAGAAACTAAAAAAATATTTTTTTTTCCAAAGAAACTAAAAAAATATTTTTTTTTCCAAAGTAACTAAAAAAAATTTTTTTTTTCCAAAGAAACTAAAAAAATATTTTTTTTTCCAAAGTAACTAAAAAAATATTTTTTTTTCCAAAGTAACTAAAAAAATATTTTTTTTTCCAAAGAAACTAAAAAAATATTTTTTTTTCCAAAGTAACTAAAAAAAAATTTTTTTTTCCAAAGTAACTAAAAATTTTTTTTTTTTTCCAAAGTAACTAAAAAAAATTTTTTTTTCCAAAGTAACTAAAAAAATATTTTTTTTTCCAAAGAAACTAAAAAAATATTTTTTTTTCCAAAGTAACTAAAAAAAAATTTTTTTTTCCAAAGTAACTAAAAAATTATTTTTTTTCCCAAAGTAACTAAAAAAATATTTTTTTTTCCAAAGTAACTAAAAAAATATTTTTTTTTCCAAAGTAACTAAAAAAATATTTTTTTTCCAAAGTAACTAAAAAAATATTTTTTTTTCCAAAGTAACTAAAAAAATATTTTTTTTTCCAAAGTAACTAAAAAAATATTTTTTTTCCAAAGTAACTAAAAAAATATTTTTTTTCCAAAGTAACTAAAAAAATTTTTTTTTTTCCAAAATAACTAAAAAAATATTTTTTTTTCCAAAGTAACTAAAAAAATATTTTTTTTCCAAAGTAACTAAAAAAATATTTTTTTTTCCAAAGTAACTAAAAAAATATTTTTTTTTCCAAAGTAACTAATAAAATATTTTTTTTTCCAAAGAAACTAAAAAAATATTTTTTTTTCCAAAGTAACTAAAAAAAAATTTTTTTTTCCAAAGTAACTAAAAAAATATTTTTTTTCCAAAGTAACTAAAAAAATATATTTTTTCCAAAGTAACTAAAAAAATATTTTTTTTTCCAAAGTAACTAAAAAAATATTTTTTTTTCCAAAGTAACAAAAAAAATATTTTTTTTTCCAAAATAACAAAAAAAATATTTTTTTTTCCAAAGTAACTAAAAAAATATTTTTTTTCCAAAGTAACTAAAAAAATATTTTTTTTTCCAAAGTAACTAAAAAAATATTTTTTTTTCCAAAGTAACTAAAAAAATATTTTTTTTTCCAAAGTAACTAAAAAAATATTTTTTTTTCCAAAGAAACTAAAAAAATATTTTTTTTTCCAAAGTAACTAAAAAAAATTTTTTTTTTCCAAAGTAACTAAAAAAATATTTTTTTTTCCAAAGTAACTAAAAATTTTTTGTTTTTTCCAAAGTAACTAAAAAAATATTTTTTTTTCCAAAGTAACTAAAAAAATATTTTTTTTTCCAAAGTAACTAAAAAAATATTTTTTTTTCCAAAGTAACTAAAAAAATATATTTTTTTCCAAAGTAACTAAAAAAATATATTTTTTTCCAAAGTAACTAAAAAAATATTTTTTTTTCCAAAGTAACTAAAAAAATATTTTTTTTTCCAAAGAAACTAAAAAAATATTTTTTTTTCCAAAGTAACTAAAAAAAAATTTTTTTTTCCAAAGTAACTAAAAAATTTTT
The DNA here is from genome assembly GCF_949748355.1 of Melanostigma gelatinosum. Taxonomy (NCBI): domain Eukaryota; kingdom Metazoa; phylum Chordata; class Actinopteri; order Perciformes; family Zoarcidae; genus Melanostigma; species Melanostigma gelatinosum. Next base: position 10,735 of record NW_027634862.1, on the reverse strand, counting down.
TTTTTTCCCAAAGTAACTAAAAAAATATTTTTTTTTCCAAAGTAACTAAAAAAATATTTTTTTTTCCAAAGTAACTAAAAAAATATTTTTTTTTCCAAAGTAACTAAAAAAATATTCTTTTTCCAAAGTAACTAAAAAAATATTTTTTTTTTCCAAAGTAACTAAAAAAATATTTTTTTTTCCAAAGAAACTAAAAAAAAAATTTTTTTTCCAAAATAACTAAAAAAAAAATTTTTTTCCAAAGTAACTAAAAAAAATATTTTTTTTTCCAAAGTAACTAAAAAAATATTTTTTTTTCCAAAGTAACTAAAAAAATATTTTTTTTTCCAAAGTAACTAAAAAAATATTTTTTTTTCCAAAGTAACTAAAAAAATATTTTTTTTTCCAAAGTAACTAAAAAAATATTTTTTTTTCCAAAGTAACTAAAAAAATATTTTTTTTTTCCAAAGAAACTAAAAAAATATTATTTTTTTCCAAAGTAACTAAAAAAAATTTTTTTTTTCCAAAGTAACTAAAAAAAATTTTTTTTTTCCAAAGTAACTAAAAAAATATTTTTTTTTCCAAAGTAACTAAAAATATATTTTTTTTTCCAAAGAAACTAAAAAAATATTTTTTTTTCCAAAGTAACTAAAAAAATATTTTTTTTTTCCAAAGAAACTAAAAAAATATTATTTTTTTCCAAAGTAACTAAAAAAAAAATTTTTTTTCCAAAGTAACTAAAAAAATTTTTTTTTTTCCAAAGTAACTAAAAAAATATTTTTTTTTCCAAAGTAACTAAAAATATATTTTTTTTTCCAAAGAAACTAAAAAAATATTTTTTTTTCCAAAGTAACTAAAAAAAATTTTTTTTTTCCAAAGTAACTAAAAAAATATATTTTTTTCCAAAGTAACTAAAAAAAAATTTTTTTTTCCAAAGAAACTAAAAAAATATTTTTTTTTCCAAAGTAACTAAAAAAAATTTTTTTTTTCCAAAGAAACTAAAAAAATTTTTTTTTTTCCAAAGTAACTAAAAAAATTATTTTTTTTCCAAAGTAACTAAAAAAATATTTTTTTTTCCAAAGAAACTAAAAAAATATTTTTTTTTCCAAAGTAACTAAAAAAATATTTTTTTTTCCAAAGTAACTAAAAACAATTTTTTTTTTCCCAAAGTAACTAAAAAAATATTTTTTTTCCAAAGTAACTAAAAAATTTTTTTTTTTCCAAAGTAACTAAAAAAATATTTTTTTTTCCAAAGTAACTAAAAAAATATTTTTTTTTCCAAAGTAACTAAAAAAATATTTTTTTTTCCAAAGTAACTAAAAAAATATTTTTTTTTCCAAAGTAACTAAAAAAATATTTTTTTTTCCAAAGTAACTAAAAAAATATTTTTTTTTCCAAAGTAACTAAAAAAAAATTTTTTCCAAAGTAACTAAAAAAATATTTTTTTTTCCAAAGTAACTAAAAAAATATTTTTTTTCCCAAAGAAACTAGAAAAATATTTTTTTTTCCAAAGTAACTAAAAAAAAATTTTTTTTTCCAAAGTAACTAAAAAATTATTTTTTTTTCCAAAGTAACTAAAAAAATATTTTTTTTTCCAAAGTAACTAAAAAAATATTTTTTTTCCAAAGTAACTAAAAAAATATTTTTTTTTCCAAAGTAACTAAAACAATATTTTTTTTTCCAAAGTAACTAAAAAAATATTTTTTTTTCCAAAGTAACTAAAAAAATATATTTTTTTCCAAAGAAACTAAAAAAATATTTTTTTTCCCAAAGTAACTAAAAAAATTTTTTTTTTTCCAAAGTAACTAAAAAAATTTTTTTTTTTCCAAAGTAACTAAAAAAATATATTTTTTTCCAAAGAAACTAAAAAAATATTTTTTTTTCCAAAGTAACTAAAAAATATTTTTTTTTCCAAAGAAACTAAAAAAATATTTTTTTTTTCCAAAGTAACTAAAAAAATATTTTTTTTCCCAAAGTAACTAAAAAAATATTTTTTTTTCCAAAGTAACTAAAAAATATTTTTTTTTCCAAAGTAACTAAAAAAATATTTTTTTTTCCAAAGTAACTAAAAAAAAATATTTTTTTCCAAAGTAACTAAAAAAATATTTTTTTTTCCAAAGTAACTAAAAAAATATTTTTTTTTCCAAAGTAACTAAAAAAATATTTTTTTTTCCAAAGTAACTAAAAAAATATTTTTTTTTCCAAAGTAACTAAAAAAATATTTTTTTTCCCAAAGTAACTAAAAAAATATTTTTTTTTCCAAAGAAACTAAAAAAATATTTTTTTTTCCAAAGTAACTAAAAAAATATATTTTTTTAAAGTAACTAAAAATTATTTTTTTTTTCCAAAGAAACTAAAAAAATATTTTTTTTTCCAAAGTAACTAAAAAAATATTTTTTTTCCAAAGTAACTAAAAAAATATTTTTTTTTCCAAAGTAACTAAAAAAATATTTTTTTTTCCAAAGTAACTAATAAAATATTTTTTTTTCCAAAGAAACTAAAAAAATATTTTTTTTTCCAAAGTAACTAAAAAAAAATTTTTTTTTCCAAAGTAACTAAAAAAATATTTTTTTTCCAAAGTAACTAAAAAAATATATTTTTTCCAAAGTAACTAAAAAAATATTTTTTTTTCCAAAGTAACTAAAAAAATATTTTTTTTTCCAAAGTAACAAAAAAAATATTTTTTTTTCCAAAATAACAAAAAAAATATTTTTTTTTCCAAAGTAACTAAAAAAATATTTTTTTTCCAAAGTAACTAAAAAAATATTTTTTTTTCCAAAGTAACTAAAAAAATATTTTTTTTTCCAAAGTAACTAAAAAAATATTTTTTTTTCCAAAGTAACTAAAAAAATATTTTTTTTTCCAAAGAAACTAAAAAAATATTTTTTTTTCCAAAGTAACTAAAAAAAATTTTTTTTTTCCAAAGTAACTAAAAAAATATTTTTTTTTCCAAAGTAACTAAAAATTTTTTGTTTTTTCCAAAGTAACTAAAAAAATATTTTTTTTTCCAAAGTAACTAAAAAAATATTTTTTTTTCCAAAGTAACTAAAAAAATATTTTTTTTTCCAAAGTAACTAAAAAAATATATTTTTTTCCAAAGTAACTAAAAAAATATATTTTTTTCCAAAGTAACTAAAAAAATATTTTTTTTTCCAAAGTAACTAAAAAAATATTTTTTTTTCCAAAGAAACTAAAAAAATATTTTTTTTTCCAAAGTAACTAAAAAAAAATTTTTTTTTCCAAAGTAACTAAAAATTTTTTTTTTTTCCCAAAGTAACTAAAAAAATATTTTTTTTTCCAAAGTAACTAAAAAAATATTTTTTTTTCCAAAGTAACTAAAAAAATATTTTTTTTTCCAAAGTAACTAAAAAAATATTCTTTTTCCAAAGTAACTAAAAAAATATTTTTTTTTTCCAAAGTAACTAAAAAAATATTTTTTTTTCCAAAGAAACTAAAAAAAAAATTTTTTTTCCAAAATAACTAAAAAAAAATTTTTTTTCCAAAGTAACTAAAAAAAATATTTTTTTTTCCAAAGTAACTAAAAAAATATTTTTTTTTCCAAAGTAACTAAAAAAATATTTTTTTTTCCAAAGTAACTAAAAAAATATTTTTTTTTCCAAAGTAACTAAAAAAATATTTTTTTTTCCAAAGTAACTAAAAAAATATTTTTTTTTCCAAAGTAACTAAAAAAATATTTTTTTTTTCCAAAGAAACTAAAAAAATATTATTTTTTTCCAAAGTAACTAAAAAAAATTTTTTTTTTCCAAAGTAACTAAAAAAAATTTTTTTTTTCCAAAGTAACTAAAAAAATATTTTTTTTTCCAAAGTAACTAAAAATATATTTTTTTTTCCAAAGAAACTAAAAAAATATTTTTTTTTCCAAAGTAACTAAAAAAATATTTTTTTTTTCCAAAGAAACTAAAAAAATATTATTTTTTTCCAAAGTAACTAAAAAAAAATTTTTTTTTCCAAAGTAACTAAAAAAATTTTTTTTTTTCCAAAGTAACTAAAAAAATATTTTTTTTTCCAAAGTAACTAAAAATATATTTTTTTTTCCAAAGAAACTAAAAAAATATTTTTTTTTCCAAAGTAACTAAAAAAAATTTTTTTTTTCCAAAGTAACTAAAAAAATATATTTTTTTCCAAAGTAACTAAAAAAAAATTTTTTTTTCCAAAGAAACTAAAAAAATATTTTTTTTTCCAAAGTAACTAAAAAAAAATTTTTTTTTCCAAAGAAACTAAAAAAATATTTTTTTTTCCAAAGTAACTAAAAAAATTATTTTTTTTCCAAAGTAACTAAAAAAATATTTTTTTTTCCAAAGAAACTAAAAAAATATTTTTTTTTCCAAAGTAACTAAAAAAATATTTTTTTTTCCAAAGTAACTAAAAACAATTTTTTTTTTCCCAAAGTAACTAAAAAAATATTTTTTTTCCAAAGTAACTAAAAAATTTTTTTTTTTCCAAAGTAACTAAAAAAATATTTTTTTTTCCAAAGTAACTAAAAAAATATTTTTTTTTCCAAAGTAACTAAAAAAATATTTTTTTTTCCAAAGTAACTAAAAAAATATTTTTTTTTCCAAAGTAACTAAAAAAATATTTTTTTTTCCAAAGTAACTAAAAAAATATTTTTTTTTCCAAAGTAACTAAAAAAATTTTTTTTCCAAAGTAACTAAAAAAATATTTTTTTTTCCAAAGTAACTAAAAAAATATTTTTTTTCCCAAAGAAACTAAAAAAATATTTTTTTTTCCAAAGTAACTAAAAAAAAAATTTTTTTTCCAAAGTAACTAAAAAATTTTTTTTTTTTCCAAAGTAACTAAAAAAATATTTTTTTTTCCAAAGTAACTAAAAATATATTTTTTTTTCCAAAGAAACTAAAAAAATATTTTTTTTTCCAAAGTAACTAAAAAAAATTTTTTTTTCCAAAGTAACTAAAAAAATATATTTTTTTCCAAAGTAACTAAAAAAAAATTTTTTTTTCCAAAGAAACTAAAAAAATATTTTTTTTTCCAAAGTAACTAAAAAAAATTTTTTTTTTCCAAAGAAACTAAAAAAATATTTTTTTTTCCAAAGTAACTAAAAAAATTATTTTTTTTCCAAAGTAACTAAAAAAATATTTTTTTTTCCAAAGAAACTAAAAAAATATTTTTTTTTCCAAAGTAACTAAAAAAATATTTTTTTTTCCAAAGTAACTAAAAACAATTTTTTTTTTCCCAAAGTAACTAAAAAAATATTTTTTTTCCAAAGTAACTAAAAAATTTTTTTTTTTCCAAAGTAACTAAAAAAATATTTTTTTTTCCAAAGTAACTAAAAAAATATTTTTTTTTCCAAAGTAACTAAAAAAATATTTTTTTTCCAAAGTAACTAAAAAAATATTTTTTTTTCCAAAGTAACTAAAAAAATATTTTTTTTTCCAAAGTAACTAAAAAAATATTTTTTTTTCCAAAGTAACTAAAAAAAAATTTTTTCCAAAGTAACTAAAAAAATATTTTTTTTTCCAAAGTAACTAAAAAAATATTTTTTTTCCCAAAGAAACTAAAAAAATATTTTTTTTTCCAAAGTAACTAAAAAAAATTTTTTTTTTCCAAAGAAACTAAAAAAATATTTTTTTTTCCAAAGTAACTAAAAAAAAAAAAAATTTTCCAAAGTAACTAAAAAAATTTGTTTTTTCCCAAAGTAACTAAAAAAATATTTTTTTTCCAAAGTAACTAAAAAAATATTTTTTTTTCCAAAGTAACTAAAAAAATATTTTTTTTTTCCAAAGTAACTAAAAAAATATTTTTTTTTCCAAAGTAACTAAAAAAATATTTTTTTTCCAAAGTAACTAAAAAAATATTTTTTTTTCCAAAGTAACTAAAACAATATTTTTTTTTCCAAAGTAACTAAAAAAATATTTTTTTTTCCAAAGTAACTAAAAAAATATATTTTTTTCCAAAGAAACTAAAAAAATATTTTTTTTCCCAAAGTAACTAAAAAAATTTTTTTTTTTCCAAAGTAACTAAAAAAATATTTTTTTTTCCAAAGTAACTAAAAAAATATATTTTTTTCCAAAGAAACTAAAAAAATATTTTTTTTTCCAAAGTAACTAAAAAATATTTTTTTTTCCAAAGAAACTAAAAAAATATTTTTTTTTTCCAAAGTAACTAAAAAAATATTTTTTTTCCCAAAGTAACTAAAAAAATATTTTTTTTTCCAAAGTAACTAAAAAATATTTTTTTTTCCAAAGTAACTAAAAAAATATTTTTTTTTCCAAAGTAACTAAAAAAAAATATTTTTTTCCAAAGTAACTAAAAAAATATTTTTTTTTCCAAAGTAACTAAAAAAATATTTTTTTTTCCAAAGTAACTAAAAAAATATTTTTTTTTCCAAAGTAACTAAAAAAATATTTTTTTTTCCAAAGTAACTAAAAAAATATTTTTTTTCCCAAAGTAACTAAAAAAATATTTTTTTTTCCAAAGAAACTAAAAAAATATTTTTTTTTCCAAAGTAACTAAAAAAATATATTTTTTTAAAGTAACTAAAAATTATTTTTTTTTTCCAAAGAAACTAAAAAAAAAATTTTTTTTCCAAAGTAACTAAAAAAATATTTTTTTTTCCAAAGTAACTAAAAAAATATTTTTTTTTCCAAAGTAACTAAAAAATATATTTTTTTTCCAAAGTAACTAAAAAAAAATTTTTTTTTCCAAAGTAACTAAAAAAATATTTTTTTTTCCAAAGTAACTAAAAAAATATTTTTTTTTCCAAAGTAACTAAAAAAATATTATTTTTTTTCCAAAGAAACTAAAAAAAATTTTTTTTTTCCAAAGTAACTAAAAAAAATTTTTTTTTTCCAAAGTAACTAAAAAAATATTTTTTTTTCCAAAGAAACTAAAAAAATTTTTTTTTTCCCAAAGTAACTAAAAAAATATTTTTTTTTCCAAAGTAACTAAAAAATAATTTTTTTTCCCAAAGTAACTAAAAAAATATTTTATTTTCCAAAGTAACTAAAAAAATATTTTATTTTCCAAAGTAACTAAAAAAATATTTTTTTTTCCAAAGTAACTAAAAAAATATTTTTTTTTCCAAAGTAACTAAAAAAATATTTTTTTTTCCAAAGTAACTAAAAAAATATTTTTTTTTCCAAAGTAACTAAAAAAATATTTTTTTTTCCAAAGTAACTAAAAAAATATTTTTTTTCCAAAGTAACTAAAAAAATATTTTTTTTCCCAAAGAAACTAAAAAAATATTTTTTTTTCCAAAGAAACTAAAAAAATATTTTTTTTTCCAAAGTAACTAAAAAAAATTTTTTTTTTCCAAAGAAACTAAAAAAATATTTTTTTTTCCAAAGTAACTAAAAAAATATTTTTTTTTCCAAAGTAACTAAAAAAATATTTTTTTTTCCAAAGAAACTAAAAAAATATTTTTTTTTCCAAAGTAACTAAAAAAAATTTTTTTTTTCCAAAGTAACTAAAAATTTTTTTTTTTTCCAAAGTAACTAAAAAAAATTTTTTTTTCCAAAGTAACTAAAAAAATATTTTTTTTTCCAAAGAAACTAAAAAAATATTTTTTTTTCCAAAGTAACTAAAAAAAAATTTTTTTTTCCAAAGTAACTAAAAAATTATTTTTTTTCCCAAAGTAACTAAAAAAATATTTTTTTTTCCAAAGTAACTAAAAAAATATTTTTTTTTCCAAAGTAACTAAAAAAATATTTTTTTTCCAAAGTAACTAAAAAAATATTTTTTTTTCCAAAGTAACTAAAAAAATATTTTTTTTTCCAAAGTAACTAAAAAAATATTTTTTTTCCAAAGTAACTAAAAAAATATTTTTTTTCCAAAGTAACTAAAAAAATATTTTTTTTTCCAAAATAACTAAAAAAATATTTTTTTTTCCAAAGTAACTAAAAAAATATTTTTTTTCCAAAGTAACTAAAAAAATATTTTTTTTTCCAAAGTAACTAAAAAAATATTTTTTTTTCCAAAGTAACTAATAAAATATTTTTTTTTCCAAAGAAACTAAAAAAATATTTTTTTTTCCAAAGTAACTAAAAAAAAATTTTTTTTTCCAAAGTAACTAAAAAAATATTTTTTTTCCAAAGTAACTAAAAAAATATATTTTTTCCAAAGTAACTAAAAAAATATTTTTTTTTCCAAAGTAACTAAAAAAATATTTTTTTTTCCAAAGTAACAAAAAAAATATTTTTTTTTCCAAAATAACAAAAAAAATATTTTTTTTTCCAAAGTAACTAAAAAAATATTTTTTTTCCAAAGTAACTAAAAAAATATTTTTTTTTCCAAAGTAACTAAAAAAATATTTTTTTTTCCAAAGTAACTAAAAAAATATTTTTTTTTCCAAAGTAACTAAAAAAATATTTTTTTTTCCAAAGAAACTAAAAAAATATTTTTTTTTCCAAAGTAACTAAAAAAAATTTTTTTTTTCCAAAGTAACTAAAAAAATATTTTTTTTTCCAAAGTAACTAAAAATTTTTTGTTTTTTCCAAAGTAACTAAAAAAATATTTTTTTTTCCAAAGTAACTAAAAAAATATTTTTTTTTCCAAAGTAACTAAAAAAATATTTTTTTTTCCAAAGTAACTAAAAAAATATATTTTTTTCCAAAGTAACTAAAAAAATATATTTTTTTCCAAAGTAACTAAAAAAATATTTTTTTTTCCAAAGTAACTAAAAAAATATTTTTTTTTCCAAAGAAACTAAAAAAATATTTTTTTTTCCAAAGTAACTAAAAAAAATTTTTTTTTTCCAAAGTAACTAAAAATTTTTTTTTTTCCCAAAGTAACTAAAAAAATATTTTTTTTTCCAAAGTAACTAAAAAAATATTTTTTTTTCCAAAGTAACTAAAAAAATATTTTTTTTCCAAAGTAACTAAAAAAATATTTTTTTTTCCAAAGTAACTAAAAAAATATTTTTTTTTCCAAAGTAACTAAAAAAATATTTTTTTTCCAAAGTAACTAAAAAAATATTTTTTTTCCAAAGTAACTAAAAAAATATTTTTTTTTCCAAAATAACTAAAAAAATATTTTTTTTCCAAAGTAACTAAAAAAATATTTTTTTTCCAAAGTAACTAAAAAAATATTTTTTTTTCCAAAGTAACTAAAAAAATATTTTTTTTTCCAAAGTAACTAAAAAAATATTTTTTTTTCCAAAGTAACTAAAAAAATATTTTTTTTTCCAAAGAAACTAAAAAAATATTTTTTTTTCCAAAGTAACTAAAAAAAAAAAATTTTTCCAAAGTAACTAAAAAAATATTTTTTTTCCAAAGTAACTAAAAAAATATATTTTTTCCAAAGTAACTAAAAAAATATTTTTTTTTCCAAAGTAACTAAAAAAATATTTTTTTTTCCAAAGTAACAAAAAAAATATTTTTTTTTCCAAAATAACTAAAAAAATATTTTTTTTTCCAAAGTAACTAAAAAAATATTTTTTTTCCAAAGTAACTAAAAAAATATTTTTTTTTCCAAAGTAACTAAACAAATATTTTTTTTTCCAAAGTAACTAAAAAAATATTTTTTTTCCAAAGTAACTAAAAAAAATTTTTTTTTCCAAAGAAACTAAAAAAATATTTTTTTTTCAAAAGTAACTAAAAAAAATTTTTTTTTCCAAAGTAACTAAAAAAATATTTTTTTTTCCAAAGTAACTAAAAAATTTTTTTTTTTCCAAAGTAACTAAAAAAATATTTTTTTTTCCAAAGTAACTAAAAAAATATTTTTTTTTCCAAAGTAACTAAAAAAATATTTTTTTTTCCAAAGTAACTAAAAAAATATTTTTTTTTCCAAAGTAACTAAAAAAATATATTTTTTTCCAAAGTAACTAAAAAAATATTTTTTTTTCCAAAGAAACTAAAAAAATATTTTTTTTTCCAAAGTAACTAAAAAAATATTTTTTTTTCCAAAGTAACTAAAAAAAATTTTTTTTTTCCAAAGTAACTAAAAAAATATTTTTTTTTCCAAAGTAACTAAAAAAATATTTTTTTTTCCAAAGTAACTAAAAAAATATTTTTTTTTCCAAAGTAACTAAAAAAATATTTTTTTTTCCAAAGTAACTAAAAAAATATTTTTTTTCCAAAGTAACTAAAAAAATATTTTTTTTTCCAAAGAAACTAAAAAAATATTTTTTTTTCCAAAGTAACTAAAAATTTTTTTTTTTCCAAAGTAACTAAAAAAATATTTTTTTTTCCAAAGTAACTAAAAAAATATTTTTTTTTCCAAAGAAACTAAAAAAAAAATTTTTTTTCCAAAGTAACTAAAAAAATATTTTTTTTTCCAAAGTAACTAAAAAAATATTTTTTTTTCCAAAGTAACTAAAAAATTTTTTTTTTTTCCAAAGTAACTAAAAAAATATTTTTTTTTCCAAAGTAACTAAAAAAATATTTTTTTTTCCAAAGTAACTAAAAAATATTTTTTTTTCCAAAGTAACTAAAAAAATATATTTTTTTCCAAAGTAACTAAAAAAATATATTTTTTTCCAAAGTAACTAAAAAAATATTTTTTTTTCCAAAGAAACTAAAAAAATATTTTTTTTCCAAAGTAACTAAAAAAATATTTTTTTTTCCAAAGTAACTAAAAAAATATTTTTTTTCCAAAGTAACTAAAAAAGTATTTTTTTTCCAAAGTAACTAAAAAAATTTTTTTTTTTCCAAAGTAACTAAAAAAATATTTTTTTTTCCAAAGTAACTAAAAAAATATTTTTTTTTCCAAAGAAACTAAAAAAATATTTTTTTTTTCCAAAGTAACTAAAAAAATAATTTTTTTTCCAAAGTAACTAAAA